>NW_015176518.1:124914-188985 GCF_001447785.1 Gekko japonicus | reverse complement strand
AAACTTCCATTCCTCCTCCCAGGAGTCCCCCCTCCCCTTTCAGTCCCCCATACCCCTCCTCTTTGCTACTCAGTCTTCTTAAAGGTAAAGGCTTCCCTTGCTCGAAAGCCAGTCGAGTCCGACTCTAGGGTTGCGGTGCTCATCTCCGTTTCAAAGCCAAAGAGCCAGCGCTGTCCGAAGACGTTTCCGTGGTCATGTGGCCGGCATGACTAAACACCGAGGCGCACGGAACGCTGTTACCTTCCCACCGAAGGGGTACCTATTTATCTACTTGCAATTTCTTGCTTTCGAACTGCTAGGTTGGCAGGAGCTGGGACTAGAGACGGGAGCTCACTCTGCCATGCGGCACCCGGGTCTCAAACTGCTGAACTACTGACCTTCCACAGCCTGCAGTTCAGCGTCTTAACCACTTGAGCCACCGCAGCTCCTACTCAGTCTTTTTACCCGCCCCCCAATATTTCTCACAGGAATTCCTGCACCCCCCATAATTGTCTTCTCCACAGCAGGGTCCCCCAGTGCTTATTTTGGGGTGAACTACTGGTGACTAAATTGGCAACGAAAGAACGAGAAACCAAGTTCAGCCTCCCCCCCCCAAATCCCCCATTTTGGGGGTCAAAACTGCCCCCATATTCTTCTCTGCAAAGTTTCCCATTATTCGGCTCAAAATCCCCTCCACACCCCCTCATATCCTCTCCCAAAATTCTCATTATCCCCCTGGGGCATTTCTCTCCCCTCTTTCAGCCCCACAACCCCCCGGTACTACTCCATCTCCCCCAGACTACAACTGCCAACCGAGTCCAGGCAGGGCCTGGAGACCTCCCACCACAACTACAACTGATCTTCAGATTACAGAGATCGGTTCCCCCGGGGAAAATGGCTGCTTTTCAGGGCCGACTCCATGGCATGATGCCCCTCCCTTCTCCAAACCCCACCCTCCTCAGGCTCCACCCCCAAATCTCCAGAAATTTCCCAACAGAGTTGGCAACTACAACCCAGCCCAATTTCCTCTTCCTCACTCACCCCCACCCTGCGACCGGACACCACACCTGTCTCCCCCTCTCCAGAAAGACAGTTGGGTGGAGCTTATGTAGCTCAGCCCACCTGAAGCTCCGCCCATCCATCTTCTTTGCCAGCAGGTGCCCCCAGGGAAGAGGGATTTGCTGATTGGTCTCCAACGGAATTTCATTTTCCTTTTATGGTAGGGGGAGGAGCTTCTGTCCAACTGCAGTTATCCACCCACCCCCCCGCCACACCCATTGCTGCTGTAATTTTATTTTTAGAAGTCCTTGCCAGTGCTAGAACAGAAGGGTTCACCCGGAGAGGGCTGAAATATATTACTTTTACAGCCCAACACGAGGACTCTAATTTTACCTTTCATTGGTCGAGGTGGACGTAGAGACATTTAACACTGATGCCAACTTTGGATATTGTTCTTTCTGGATGGGATTGTGGGTAATAAATTTGTGTGTAATGGGATAATGAAAGATTTGCGAATTGCTGTATTCCATTCAATTTACAGATTGTTTTAAAGTTCATTATTAAGAACATAAGAGAACCCAATATTGGATCAGGCCAATGGCCCATTCAGGCCAACACTCTGTCACAGTTGCCAAAAATACCAGGTGCCATCAGGAGGTCCAGCAATGGGGCTAGGACACTAGGAGCCCTCACACTATTGACCCCCCCAAAAAAACACCAAGAATACAGAGCACCACTTGCTCCGGAGTTCCCAGCTATACCTTGTGGCTAATAGTCACCGATGGACCTCTGCTCCATATGCTTATCTAATTCCCTCTTGAAGCCATCCGTGCTTGTAGCCGCCATGGTATTTATTTGTTCACGGTCCTCATCGCTCTCTTTTGTAGTGATTTTATTATCAGCATTTTTTTAAAAACCCAATTTATTCACAGAATACGTGGTTCAATCAGTAACGTCTACGGTAGGGGTCCTCAACCTGGCATTCGGATGACAGGTGGTGGGCGCGAACCACAAAATGGCTGCCGCAGGAGGTGTAGCCAGCTGCAAAATGTCCGGGGAGTGAGGTCACGCAGAACTCCGACAGCAGCGCTTCAGCATTTCAGGCGGAACCTCTCTTGAACTGGCTGCCTTTTAAAACGAATGTAGGGTTTAGAAATGATTTTCTTGTGTACACACAAGGTAACGTGGTGAAGATCCTCGTGCTGTGGTGGCAGCTGTTGCTGACAACATTTTAAAAAATCTGTATGGCCAATCAGAAGTCCTGGTGGGCAAAAGCCTCACACGGCCCTACCGACTTCATAAAAACACTTGGTGGGCATCAGAGAGCCCACAGGGTACCTTGTGGGGAACCTCATACGAACATAAGAGACGCCAATGTTGGATCAGGCCAATGGCCCATCCAGTCCAACACTCTGTGTCACTCAGTGGCCAAAAATACCAGGTGCCATCAGGAGGTCCAGCAGTGGGGCCAGGACACTAGAAGCCCTCCCACTGTTGTCCCCCCCCCAAGCACCAAGAAGACAGAAATCACTTCCCCAGACAGAAGAACATAAGAGAAGCCAAATGTTGGATCAGGCCAATGGCCCATCCAGTCCAACACTCTGTCACACAGTGACCAAAAATACCAGGTGCCTTCAGGAGGTCCACCAGTCGGGCCAGGACACTAGAAGCCCTCCCACTGTCCCCCAAGCACCAAGAATACAGAGCATCCCTTGCCCCAGCCTGAGAGTTCCTATCTATACCTTGTGGCTAATAGACACTGATGGACCTCTGCTCCGTATGGTTATCCAATTCTCTCTTGAAGCCGTCTGTGCTTGTAGCCGCCGCCACCTCCTGTGGCAGTGAATTCCATGTCTTAATTTGTGATTGGTCTCTTGGAGTATCTGAAGGGCTGTCCCTTAGAGGAGGGCAGGGAACTGTTCCTGTTGGCAGCAGGGAATAGGGCTCACAATAATGGGTTTACCTTGTGGCTAATATCTATACCTCTTGCTTTATGGCATTACATTGGGTCGGTTTTAGGAACTGATTTTTCAGAAGCTAGCGTATCAACTGAAGGTTGATATAGCTGGAGTGGAGAGCCCTTAAGCTACCTCCATCGAGCCAGTTTGGTGTCGTGGTTAGGAGCGCAGACTCTAATCTGGGAGAACTGGGTTTAATTCCCCACGCCTCCACATGCAGCCAGCTGGGTGACCTTGGGTCAGTCACAAGTTCTCTCAGAGCTGTTCTCTCACAAGTTCTCAAAAGAGCTCTCTCAGCCCCACCTTCCTCACAGGGTGTCTGTTGTGGGGAGGCTCTGAGACTCCTTCGGGGTATAAGGGCGAGGTATAAATCCAGCTAGACAGAACAGGCCACAAGCAACAGCAGCCAGTGTAGGACTGACTGCTGACTCTAGCCTTAGTTTTGGTTTGGGAAATTCCTGGAGATTCGGGGGGGGGGCAGTGTCAGGAAGGCAGGGTTTGGGGATGGCCGGTGTAATGTATTCAAAGCTGCCTTGAATGCAATGTTGGGAAACATCTAACTGAATTGTAATGTTAAGCTTCGTCCTGGGCTAGGATCCAAAACCATCCAATAGTATTGCTAGCCCAGGAAGTAACAAGCCAATCACTTCAAGCAAGCTCCCTGAGCGGGAACGAATGTGATTGGACCTTATCGCTGCAACCTCATAGGTTGATATTTGTACAGTGGGTGTGGCTACATTAGCCGGGAATGTTTAAAAGCAGGACAGCTGCTATGTAAAGGCTGTTCTGGCTATCAGATGTTGATCTGTGTTGGAGTTGTGTTGGAGTTGAAGAATAAAGTTGTGTTCTTGCTGAATCACTCTCCGGCTGCTTTGTTACGCGAGTGCATTCACAGCATTTGGCAGCCCTATAGTGGCTGCCCACCAAAGGTGCCACTTCCGGTAGGGGAAGGAACTGATCTCTGTAGTCTGGAGATGAGTTGTAATTCCAGGTGAAATCTAGGCCCCTCCTGGAGGTTCACAGTGAGGATTTGAACTGGGGTCCAACACCAACACTCCTCCCTCCCTCCCCTCCTTTCCGGCTGTACTGTTCAGTGCTGCAAAACACATGTATATACCGGAAACCAGGGCTCCACAAACATCGAAGGCTCTGTAACGTTAATAGCTATGCAGGAAAGATCATTTCAGCAAAGGTGTGGCCTCCGCCAAGGGGAAGGAGCCATCAAAAACAACTTTCATACACTCCTGTGTCCAGTGCTGTCCCCCCTCGACACTCCATGGCTCGTCTGAGCTGTGAGGATCACTCTGAACTGCTGTGCATGTTTATCATTCTGATGGGTGATTCCTAAAACAAGCATTTTCTTGGCCAAGGTCCCATTTGTTAGCCCACAGCCATTTCCAGCACGGGGACCATCTGGTGTTCCGCTCTTTAGCACACCCCAGTGACCCTCTCCCAATTAATTCTAGATTTATGTTCCCCAAGCTTCCAGGAACTGAGCATTTCACACATACCCCCCACACACACGGAAGCACACCATGCTGCATCACAACTAAGAGTGTAAGACTGACGCCTCATGCCGAGAAGCTCAGCCGCACCCATGACTTCACGCAGAGATACTGTGCACGTGCGTGTCTTGCAATCAGAACGAAACAGCCCCAGAACAATACTCTTGCAGAGGCACAGTGGGCAGCCCCAGGATGATTCGCCTAATCGCAGGAAAGGAAAAGCCAGAGCAGACCCAGTTTGCCAGAGACTGGGCAAATAGTTTCCTCTTTTAGTTTCCCGTTTGGTGTAGTGGTTAAGAGCATAGGCTCCAATCTGGGAGAACCGGGTTTGACTCCCCACTCCTCCACTTGCAGCTGCTGACCTTGGGTCAGTCACAAGTTTCCTCAGAGCTGTTCTCTCAAGAGCAGTTCTCGAGAGAGCTCTCTCAGCCCTACCTACCTCCCAGGGTGTCTGTTGCAGGGAGGAGAAGGGAAAGGAGATTGTAAGCTGCTCCGAGACTCCTTTGGGTAGTGAAGGGCGGGGTATAAATCCAATCTCTTCTTCTTCTTCCCTCCTTTTGCCCCCTACTCCCACTGCAATCCTTTTTGCAACTTGGACCCCATAATATTGCTCCTACCTGAAAGAGAACAGTTTCTGCAAAACTATTGTGGATCTCTTGGCAAAGTTGGGAAGACCAGTTGAATGATGGCGATGCCAGTCTCCTGGGAGTCACTACTAGTCTACTCAATGCTTCCTTAAACCCGGAGACACTGCACCAAATTCTTCTGTCAAAAAAGAAAGCCCCTTCTGTGACATTCAAGAAATCAAGTTCACTGCCAAGGTAGTCTGCCTTCTACCATAACAAAAGCTCCATGTAGAAAAGTGAAGATGACGCATATCGAATGTGCCAGTTGAAACAGAGCGTCGCCGTTTTTAGCACAAGGGGGATTTAATTTACTTAAAAGCAGGCAGCTCTGTTGAGGCTCACACTGTCAGAAGCCCACAATAACATTGGCAGGATTACAGGCAACAAAAACACCACATGGTTTTTGCCCAATTTGCGCAAGACACAGAATTCAAGTTGCTTGGGGTGAATTTCCCCCCCGGCAGCATGGTACACAGAGGCCTGTTGAGGACTATTGAAATTAATTGAACTATTACAACTCAGTTGCATTGGCACCAACTGCCACAGCAGAGCGCTGGACTTCTGTTGCACACACTGGAGCTTTATGGAGAAACGGCAAAGGCTGGGCTACTGGAGAAACGGGTTTGATTCCCCACTTCTCCACATGAAGCTAGCTGGGTCACCTCTCAGAAATCTCTCAGCCCTGTAGGACAGAAAATAATCAAAGGCACTTAACATATGCACCATGGAAGTGCTAAGTGCACCCACCAAGTCAAACCTGTTAGTCAGTGGCAGAGTATAAAGTGGTTCATAAACGATGTGTACAACAGCCCCACCTCCCTCACAAGGTGTCTGTTTTGGGGAGAGGAAGGGAAGGTGATTGTAAGTGGCTCCAAGATTCCTTCAGGTAGTGAAGGGTGGGGTATAAAACCAACTCTTCTTCTTACCTGTCTGAAGCCCAGCTTTTTAGCATTTTCCCTTCCTACGACCAGCTATGTACAACCACAGGCTTCCACCAGCATTCATCCTCTTCCTAAAGCAGACTCTGTTCCACAGAAGCATCTGCCACAGCGAATGTGGCTGTTCCTGAAACAGGGAAGTGTAGCATAGGTCAGGGTGGCCATAGAGAGGAAAGTGCAGCATGCCCCGAATGAAAACCTTAGTGGGCTACCTTCTCCCCCTTTATTGGCTACGGCTCAAACCAGCCATTGTTGTATCCGTGCAGCATTATTACGAACAGGGCACAGGGGTCCCTTGGAGGGGTTGCTTCCAGCAGTTCTGTCCACATGCACATTCAACACACTCGAGCTGCTTGTCTCTGGGAGACAAGGATCGTGCGTGGCCGTTTTGGTCCTCAGACAACTTCCCCATCACCTGCTTTCTTCTCCTGGGAGCTGAGCCACTTCCAGAAACAAACTTCTTCGCGGGCTGGCAAGACATCGAAATGTCTCAGCAAGGTCTCTGCCAACTTACAGCAAAAAAGTTTTGAGTGTAGTGGCATCTTTAAGACCAACAAAGTTTAATTCTGGGTATAAGCTTGTGCGTGCACACTTCTTCAGGTACACTGAAACAAGACTTCCTCAACCATTACATATGCGCGCGGGGGTGTGTGTGTAGTTGCCAGGAAGCACTGTTAGAGTCAAGATGCATAGGTAACTGAGCGATAAGTATCGCTAAGATTGGATTAAAGCAGTTGGTCAGACCTGTGAATAGCGCCAAATTAGCATACAGATAATACAAGTGTCTTTATTGTTGTTCAGTCGCACAGTCGAGTCCGACTCTTCGCGACCCCATGGGCAAGATCACGCCAGGCCCTCCTGTCTTCCGCCGTCCTCTGAAGTTTGCTCAATTTCATGTTCGTTGCATCTTGCCAACTCAGTTACTTGTGCATCGTGGCTCCAATTACCCCTTCCTGGCAACTAAGCCCCCGCCCTTTCTCAACCTGTATGTAATGGTCTTGTTTCCATGTACACAAAAGCTTACCCCCAGAATTAAACTTTGTTGGTCACTTTGTTCTGCTGCTTCAGGCCAACACGGCTAAAAAGATACTCCACATACTACCGACACCAAGAGATGTACATTTACTTCCTATATACTGTAACAGTATTTTTATTCATCATTGCACTTACACTCTTCTTCGGAAGAACTGGAAGAAGCAGCTGACGTAGGTGTTGCTTGCTGGATGAGACCAACTTGACTTCGGTAGAGGAACTCTTGCATGTGCCTTCGGACCATTCTCTGGGCCTTTTAGCATCATTGCTCCCACCCCCACCCCATTAAAAAAAAGGGTATTAGGCTGCTCCCCATTGCCTGACTCAGCTAACAGCAATGGCTTCCTCTGATGCAAATGGAATCCAAGGAAGCAAATTTATTTCGCATAACTTCTAATGGGTATTGATTTCCAAATCCACAGGCTGGAGCACTGTACATTTGAGTAATTTAGATTTTAAAATTCCTAGAGGGATACCAATGAGCCACCTCGTGTTCTATAATATCTGTATAATCAAGATAGTACTCTATTAAGTTTCTGTCTAGTAAATACAATGTGTGTTGTCCAAGATCCTGACTGATAAAAGATAATCCCTAGATATTTAAAGGAAGTCACCCGTTCTAATAAGCTGCCATTTGCGGTGCGTGTGTGTCGCTGTATCCGCTTGCTGAAGACCATAACCTTTGTTTTTGCATAGTTTAAGATAAAGGTTTCCCTTGCTCGAAAGGCAGTCGAAACCAACCCTAGAGGGCGGTGCTCATCTCCGTTTCCAAGCTGAAGAGCCAGTGCTGTCCGAAGACGTTTCCGTGATCATGTGGCCGGCGTGACTAAATGATGAGGTGCACGGAACGCTGTTACCTTCCCACTGCAGTCAGCGGTACCTATTTATCCGCTTGCAATTTCTTGCTTTCGAACCGCTGGGTCGGCAGGAGCTGGGGCCGGAGACGGGAGCTCACTCCGCCACGCGGCACTAGAGTCTCGAACTACAGACCTTCCGGTCTGCAACACAGTGTCTTAACCTCTGAGCCACCATGGCCCCTGGCAAAGTTTACCCAGCGTAAATTCCTCTCACAATATAGACCAAGTTGAGTTGACAATTTTCTAAGGGCCAGTGTGTGTCTGAGCAATGAACAACTTTATCATCTGCATACAGAACTTGTTAGATAGTTCTGGTTGAAGATCTTTTTCTCCCAGGCATCACTTTTAATAATATTGGCATGCTGAGAGACGGTTTGAGGGGGGGCCCCGGGCAGAGTGCTCACGAGCCCCTCTCTCACCCATATGCCTCTTGTCCACCTGTGTGTCCTTCATCTAGCCACTCACAAGCTCTTCCACCCCCTGCAGTCATGGCTACCCACAATGCCAGCATGCCACTTCTCCTGTGGCGCTGGGTGCCACGGCCATAGCCACGATGAACAATGGTGCTCTCTGCACCACACACATGCCCTTCTCCAGCAGCACTGGGTAGGGCAGGGGTGTCGAACTCGTTTGTTATGAGGGCCGGATCTGACATAAACGAGACCTCGTCAGGCCGGGCCGCGTGTGTCATAAAATGTAATCCCAGGTAGCAAAGATATAAACTTTATAAAGGACACACACACAAAGGGTTTTTTTTTTTACTTAAAATAAGAACATGCTTAAAACATTAGCACTCCTGCAATATTTTGTTTATTTAACAGCGTCTGATGACACTTCTTGTTCTGAATGGCTGCATCAAAATGTGTGCTGTTGCAATCTTGAGTATGCTGTTCAGGTGTGTATCTAAGCTGCAAACCTATGATGACGCAGCAGCAGCAGCAGAACTGGAAGAAGCAGAAGACAGCCAGTTCCACTGCGGGCCTGATAGAAGCCCTCCTGGGGCCTGATCCGGCCCCTGGGCCACATGTTTGACACCCCTGGGTAGGGTATGCAGCTGGGAGCACGGAGACAAAGGACTCAGAAGCAAGCAGTGGAAGGGCGGGAGTGCGGGGATTGAAGGGTACACCTGAGTACAGAGACAGCAGCATATGGGCCGTCAGAAGCCACAGAAGCCCTGATAGCTGTCCCACCCCTCAGAGTATGTTGATGCTGGCACTGCTGTGAGGCCATTAAAGTTAGAAGAAACCAAGACACGAAACACTGGGTTAGGCTGCATCCGTCGTGGTGAAGTCTTCTTATAAAATGAACAAGAACCTTAAAACGTTCTATACCAGGTATGTCCAACAGGTAGATCGCGATCTACCAGTAGATTGCGGAGGGATCAGAGGTAGATCACCAGCCCCACTTGGTCTCCTGGTTTGCTGGACAGGTGTTTGGGGTTTTTTGATGATTGTTTGGTGGTACTGGTGGTCTCTCTGTTTTGTTTTTGCTTACCAGTAAATGACAGAAGGTGCATTATAAATTTGGGGGGGGGCACGCGCGGTGGAACCCAACTTTAGTGGTTTAAAATCTAATTTGGAACTAATTTGAAACTTTATTTTCATGGTGGTAGATCACCGGCACTTTTGGCCGGAAAAAATAGATCACTACCTGTTCGAAGTTGGACATGCCTGTTCTATACCTTTGATACCAGAGTTGTGTTAAGCATACTACCTGAAAATCGTAAAAAAAAAAAAAAGACCTATATCTTATATTGTATATTGTTACAACTGCGAGAATATGATATGCTAAATATTGGAGATGTATACAAATACCCACAAAATAAGAAATTATAAGTAAAATGTTGGAAACAGCGGAAATTTATAAATTGACTCTTAATTTTGAAAGGTCAACTGGAAATTACATTTGAAAATACCTGGTCAAGATTCTACAACTGGTATGAAGATCAATATAAATAAATTATGAAGTATTAAAACTTGCTGAGGACACATAAAGTATTAATCTGCTAAGATATGCAGAATTCTAACTACTGTTTTCATAATATAAGGTGAAATATATAAGCTATAACAAATAGGCGGGTGAATTTGTAACAGATGTAATTTGCGCATTGAATGAAATGCCTCCATTTGTGTTTGTATGTTTGTGTGTTATGAAAAATAATAATAATAATAAAACAAAAATAAATGAACAAGAACCCGACAGCCATACACATGAAACTGGAAACAGGCTGGGAAACTAGTTCCATTTTTATCCACGTTTATTGTAAGCCTCTTTGAAAAGAATTACATGCGGTTCAAACATTTTGAAGCAGGAAAACGTCAGCCGTCGCTTAACAGACCTTCTATTTATTACGTGTCAATACTGTTCAGTGCTACAGGAAGGGGGGGAAAACTCTTACCGAAGAAGCACTAAAAAGGCAACATTCTAAACCAAAAAAAAAAAAGGGTCTCGAGCGGGGAGAAAGACTCCCTCCTAGCAGAAGTTAAAACACAGTCTCGGAAGCTCGTGGTCTTTGTGACAGAGTGCGCCTGGGAAGCTGAAATAAGAAAAAACAAGTGAACCGACAAGGCTATCCATCGGGCGGCATGTTTTAATACTTGCAATTGCATTCAGATGTTCCAATGTAAAGTCACCTGTTAAAAGCAGGGTGCAAAAACCCACCAAAAGGATCTCAAATAACAGAAGATCAAAAAGTGGGTCAGACTGGAGAGCAACACTAGAATCTTAAAACACCAGGGTTGCTCCGATACCTCTGTCCTACACCAAATTGTTGAATGAGAAAGACTGGTCCTCAGGACCATCATTGTCTGGGAGGGACTGGAGACTGAAAGGTTCTCCATGCCAACCCTCCCCCTGCGAGAAGCATTGTTCGCTTTCAACACTTCCGGAGCGTGTTATCTGCTCAAAGCAGTTCTGACGCAAGCTCAGACCGGGACGGACAGTCGCCATTCTACCTCACCAAAAACAGGGGTAAGAAAAGGCTAGTTCCCCGGGCTGGATATGTCAAGTTTTATGCTGATGCACCCCACCAAATGGGCACTTGGGCCTTGCCCCACAAAATGTGTGGAACGCTGACCGGAACTAATTAGATCAAGGGGTCACAGCCACCAGAGGACATACTTGGACATGTGATTTTTTTTTTTTTAAAGCAAGTTCTCAAATTGAGAGGAAGCTTCCAGCAATGTGAACGAACGGGGGACTCAGATGGTGAAGTAAAACCCCTCCAACGCCCCTATGATTTCAAACGGTAGAGGCTTGTGAAGTTCTCCAGATGTTTTGAGACCAATTTATGGTTAGAAAAGCCACTTGGACTTACGGAAGGTCAGAACAAAATCGTTATTTGACAACAAGGCCAGGGTGGATAGAACCCCGTTTTGTTTTTTCAAAAGCAAAGGCAGAATTATGCAAAGACAAGAAAACGAACCAAACACCTGGAAAAACAAAGGAGCCATACTGGAAAATCGTAACTGTGAAATGGCTGGACTTCAAGGAAGCCCCCGATCGGCACAATTAGCGTCGACAGGCTGGTGCAGCACATCTGTAGCATCAGTAACGTCAACTCGAGTTAGGATGAAGCAGGCAGTTCAGGTCACTACTCCTGAAGTCCCCTGACAGGCGAAGAATCACACCAGATTCACAGGACAGCATGAAGCTCAAAAAAAAAAAATCACTGTCCTCTATCATGGGCTGTTTAACTCTTAAGCTGTTACAAGCAAACAGCCAGAAACGCTCCAAACCAGAGCCGTGCAGCAAGTCACACCCCAAATAATTGTGGACGAAAAAAGTTAGGCAGATCACAATACTCACACACAAAAAATGGGCAGCTACTGGAAAAAGAACGTTCGCTGTTTTCTAACGGGGAAAATTAAAAAAAAAAGATATTAGTCTGCCCATTCGACAAAAGATGAAGACCTCTTTTGCAGATAGTTACCGGAAAGCAAAAACTGGGGAAGTCCAGATAATATCACTTGGTTGGGACGTGGGTTTAAAACCATCGTTAAAACCAGAGAGTTCCAACGCTAAAAAACAATTTCCCCCTCTGGATGCCTCAGTGTTCCAAGATGCTCGGCTCCAAAGGGAAGTCCTCTTTGCAAGGACATTAAAGCAATGTCCAGCCTAAGTATCAAGGTGGGGAGGGAATGGAGAGGCGCGTCAGCCAACTGCTAGCCATGAATTCGTGAGATGCACAACACAGAAGTGCAAATTCCACACCCCCTCAAGTGCGCTGCCGCCAGTGGGGCTCACAGGCCCAAATATAGCTTTCTGTGTGGTATGTCGACATTCCTTTGGGGAGGGTGCGGCCAAAGGCTGGTTGAAAAATAGCAGAAATCCATCTCAAACTTCCAAGCTGCTGAGTTAAGGAAGATGCCGGAATAAAGGTGGAATTCCTAGAAGCCCTACTTGTTAAAATCTAAGTTCTAGCATGCCATTTCTTTTCTTTTTTGGGAGGTGGGGGGGAGAGGACACAAATATGATCAATGGATGGATTAAAGGTAACAGAACTTGCTGCTTCCAATCGTAGAGAGCAGTTGTTGCCGAGGCGAAGGGATTCGAAAGAAAATGTTAAAAGGATGGAAAAGCTGAGCTTCCGAGTCTCGGAGGGTGGAGAGAAACACAATTTTCACCACTGAAGAGGGTCGTTTTTTTCATCCTGTCCAGAATAGACACAGGACATTCCTGACAAGAGAGAAAAGCATGCCAGCTGTTTCTTTATCCAAAGAACGTCTGACTGTTAAGATGCTCGGGACTGAACTTTGCGGATGGCCCTGCTCGTCCAAATGAGACATACGGTAAAAAAAGAATTAAAAAATGGCAACGTTTCTTAAGGAACGGGCATATGAAAAAACCGCAGCAAGGTAACCCAACAATCTTATTCTTTGGTTCAAAGATCATTTGGGCTTAATTTTTTTTATCACACTGCCCCTCCCACACTGTTAAAAGCCACGGACGGTGCCCGGGCAGGGGCTTAGCCTTGTCTACCTGGGCAAATGGTAAACGTGAAAAAAACCAGAAGATCAGAACTTTTCCCCCTTCATGCTTGCAAGAATTTCACACTCGGGGAAAACAGCTTAGCCATACACCTACCTATTTACAGCCTCTCTTCAGATTGTACATATTTATCATTCGCTGGCGAAAGGTGTCAAATGTGTCTTCCTTCTTCTCGTCCCCAGCAACACCCAAGCCCTCCCCTGCTGAGGTGGAGCCCCTATGGAAGCAAAATGGAGAATTAGTACCATGTCTTACCGGATGTCCTGTTTCCAAAAAGGGGCGGCTTAATGGGGGGGGGGGTGTTTCCTGCTTCTCTGCAGCTCTTTACCCCAACCCCAGACAGGGGCATCGTGATTACAGGCCCCAGGCTTCATGAGATAAGCGAAAGATGGCGGGGAGGTTTGGGGGGGAAAATTGAGGGGAGAATTCTCAAATTGCATGGAATTCCCCCCCTCCCAGCCAGTGTAGACGGAACCTTCCCATGAGCACGATCAAATGTGCTCCGTGAGGATCGTCACTGGGAAATCCCTTTGGGCCCGAATGACTGAAGAAGTCAGTGCTAGAACGATCCACTGTGTTTTGCAGCAAGGTGGCTTGACAAGTCTCAAGAAACGATGTTGCTGAGCAGTCGGGTTAGAACAGATAAAAGGAAGTCCTTCTTCACCCAAAGAGTGATTGACAGATGGAATTCACTGCCACAGGAGCTGGCGGCAGCTACAAGTAGGGACAGCTTCAAGAGGGAATTGGATAAAGATATGGAGCAGGGGTCCATCAGTGGCTCTTAGCCACAAGGTATAGATAGGAACTCTCAGTCTGGGGCAAGTGATGCTCGGTATTCTTGGTGCTTGGGGGGGGCAACAGTGGGAGGGCTTCTAGTGTCCTGGCCCCACTGGTGGACCTCCTGATGGCACCTGGTATTTTTGGCCAGTTGGACCGGATGGGCCATTGGCCCGATCCAACATTGGCTTCTCTTATGTTCTTATGGGTTAGCGCCGGCTAGTCCTTGGAAGGGAGACCAGGCAGGAAGTCCAGGACCAACCTGCAGAGGCAGGCAATTGCAAACCACCTCTGTTCTTAACTCTTGCCTCGAAAACCCTACGAGGTAGACGTAAATTGGGTGCAATTCGACAGCACTTCCCACCGTCAGTTAAGTGGCGCTGTAATGGCACTGACAAAGAATCAGATGGATGAAACAGACCCAGATTTCAGCAAGGCACGTGACCCCGGGAAATGCTGATTAAAAGCAGGCTACGTGACTGTCAGACTCCTCCTTGCATCGTAATAAGCACGCTTTTGAAGAAAAGGTAACTTTATTAGAGCTGAAGGTGCATAACAGGATCACTGTTCAGAATGAGGAGTAAAAGCAATGGCAAAGCATATAATAAACATTCAAACTACTATGGGCCAATTGCGGGGGTTCCCGTGCGTGCCCTTGAGCCTGAGAACTAACGGTCCCAAGCCTCTCACGTTATCTTCTTCTCACGGTGTTTAGTGAGAGCTTCTCCACACTAACAAGCTCTGCATCCACCTGTGGCCTTGAGCTAGATAATTGTTTCGGCGAGCTACATAGACATGCGCATCTACGATTCTACAGTGAAAGAGGCAAGCGCACACACATATACAGAATGAAAACAAAACATTGGCAGCTTGCTGACAGTGACCTGACCTGGACGGCCCAGGCTAGCCCCGCCTTGTCAGATCTTGGAAGCTCGGCAGGTCCGGCCTTGGTCAGTATTTGGAAGGGAGGTCACAGAGGAATACCAGGGCGTCTGTGCAGAGGCAGGCGACGGCACACCACCTCTGAACGTCTCTTGCCTTGAAAGCCCTGTGGAATCGCCGTAAGTCGGCGGCGACTTGACAGCCCCTGCCCTCACCCCTCCAGCTGACAGTACTGGCCGGTGGATTCATAGCCGGCCAGAGAACCGGGGTCAAAGAGCGCTCGTCTACGGCACTTCATGAATCTGGAGGGCGGTCGGGGGAGACGACAACGACTCTGTCCTCAGACTGGCACACTGGCGTTCTTATCAAAGGTCTTGAATGAAGGGGGGGGGGGGAATCCATAGCCGATTTGCAACTACCACAACACTGGTCGGTACAGCAACCGCCTCTGAGGATAAAACAATAAGATGCACGACGGACTGTAGGTTGGAACAATGTGCCCGAGGCGAACAAAACGAAATTCAAAGAGAAAGGCGAAGCTCGGCACGGAGGGAGAAAATGACGGGCTGCGGCAGAACACACAAAAAGGGTCTCGAGACTGCAGCTGGGCACCACCTAAACCAGACAGGTGGCAGCACGATCAGTCCGTGTAAAGGCCATGTTAACAGAAGCACGAGAAGTAACAGTTCCGTTCTCCTCCGCGCGAGGCAGAGCTCGTCTGGAGCGCTGTGGCCATTTCCGGGCACCGCCCTTTAAGATGCGGACAATCTAGAACGGGTTCGGAGGAAGGCCGAGAAGACAGTCGGGGTCTGGAAGTGTGGGAAGGTTGAAGCAATGGGGTACATTTAACCGGGAGCGGAGAAGAGTGAGAAGGGGGCACTGGTTACACTCTGCTCTTTGATCATCTTGAAGAGCAGTTGCATGAAAGAGGGCAGGGAACAGTAAATAAAATAAAGGAGAGTTCTCCGCTGCCCCAGAGAACAAGAACAGATCTGACAGGTATTCAGTTAGCTAAGAGTAAATTTCAGTGGAAAAGCAGGAGAAACTTCCTAATGATAAAGCCAGTTATGGGAGTGGGTTACAAAGAAGAAGAAGAAGAAGAGTTGGCTTTCACACCCCACTTTTCTCTACCTTAAAAGAGTCTCAAAGCAGCATTCCCTTCCGTGCCCTACAACAGACACCTTGTGAGGTAGGTGGGGCCGAGAGTGTTCCCAGAGAACTGTGACTGGCCCAAGGTCACCCAGCAGGCTTCATGTGGAGGAGGGGGGAATCAAACCCGGTTCTCCAGATTACAAGTCTGCTGTCGTCAACCACTACACCACGCTGGCTCTCTTCTGGCGGGAGGGTACAGTGGGCCCCTCCTTCACAGGAAGTCTTCAAGAAGCTGCTGGAAAGCCATCTGTAGGGAGTGCTCTGGACTTGTGCTTCTTGTAGGGAGCTGGACTGCAGGGCCTTAAGAACCTTTCCAACTCTGGGACTACCAACACCAACTCTAGTTCGTGGGGGAAAAGATAAAAGCGGGACCGACATCGAGCTGCTTTCGCACAGTAGTGAATCTTCAAGGGAGCTTCTTAAGGTGTTATTACGGCTGCTTTGCTTAGCTACTTCCCCAATACAAATCTTGTCCTGAACGAGCTGCCGGAAGCTTCCGGGCGGAATGGCAGACTGCATATCGACAGGAAGAGACCCCGAACAGATCAGCGGCTAGGAATCTAAACCTGGTACCGAGTGGATGCAAAGCGTGCCCAATCCCTCGTCGGTCTGTACTGCAGCTGGGGAAACTGGGCTTTCGGTATTTCCACTTTATAAGCCCTAAACCATCAATGACAGCGTGCGCTTTAAGTTCGGCTGATGATACTGAAGTTGTAGAACAAAGGAGCATAAAGACAGGGCAAAGGTGCCATTTGGAGGTTGCCAGACAGCTTGGGACCTTGCCCCACCCCACCCCCCGTTTCTTCTCCAAGGGGCCCTTTAAGCTGCTGACATTCGAAGCTGCCTTATACTGAATCAGACCTCTGGTCCATCAAAGTCAACACTGTCAACGCGGACCAGCGGTGGTGCTCCCAAGGGTCTCAAACTGAGGTCTTCTGCACCACCTCCTACCCGATCCTTTTCATAGTAGTAGTAAAATTTATTGTATAGCCAATGACCATTACAATTTAAAATTTAAACAATATGCAAATTAAGACAATTTACGGCACAGGAATTTGAGTTAGATTTAAAATATAATAAGCGTTAAAACCTCCACATTCGGTATTTAAATGAATTAAAATCTTAAATATAGATACCCGTCTCCAGAAACACATACATACTGCCGTTTTACAGTTCAATTTCATTTCATTTTCCTGTGTTCTTGGTCCTGATTTTACTAGCCGCTAAGGCGAAGAGTGCTACCCTATAGGAAACCGTAGGGTCTGTGTCTGGCAGCAGAAATATTAATTTATCGGTGTCAGAAAAATTTTGCAATTGATCTGTTACTGCAGTCAAGAATTTAAATCTCGGTTCCCAGTGCAATGGGCAGACCAATGACATAATGAAAAAGATCCTCCACAGAAGTTTTACAGATACAAACATGTTGTTCCTGGGGTATTTTTAAGTATCATCCCAGGAGTAATTCTGTTGGCATAATCTGGAAACGCAATGCTATAGATGCTGTTCTAAGCTTGTATGCGGTAATATTTACCAGGTATGCAGCTCTTAAATGATCTTTCTTTATGTCTTTGTACCTTTTAGGTGGAGATGCCGGGGACTGAACCTGGTGCCTTCTGCATGCAAAGCAGATGTTCTGCCACTGAGCAACAAACAGAGCAAAAGATGTCAGCATCTAGCACGACACTGTCCTGAAAGTAAGCCCACTGAATAACTTGGGCCTTACTTCTGCTTAGGATTGCTCCCAGTGACGTAGGTCTTTTTTGGGAGCGTCTATGCAGGTTGGGAGGAAAGCAATGGCAAACTTAGACAGCATAATAAAAAGTAGAGACATCACCCTGCCAACAAAAGTCCGTATGGTCAAAGCGATGGTATTCCCAGTAGTCATGTACGGATGCGAGAGTTGGACTATAAGGAAGGCCAAGCGTCAAAGAATAGATTCTTTTGAATTATGGTGCTGGAGAAGACTCTCGCGAGTCCCTTGGACTGCAAGGAGATCAGTCAATCCTAAAAGAGATCCACCCCGACTGTTCCCTGGAAGGCCAGATACTGAAGCTTTGGCCACCAAACGAGAAGGAAGCACTCACTGGAGAAGACCCTGATGCTGGGAAAGACTGAAGGTCAAAGAAGACGGGGACGGCAAAGGATGAGATGGGTAGACAGTGTTATCGATGCAACGAACATGAAATGAAGCAAACTTTGGAGCACAACAGGAGGGCCTGGCGTGATGTGCTCCATGGGGTCGCGAAGAGTCGGATGCGACTGTGCGACTCAACAACATGCAGCTTGGGACAGGAAACCAAATCTCAGGCAACAATCAGAGCCGCAGAAATGGCACGTAAGCCCAGGGGAACGACTGGGCAAAGGAGAAGGGATAAATTCAACGAGAGAAGTCCGGAAGGACGACGACACAGAGCTCAAGTACAGGACAGTTGCCTGGACAGATGGGCTGGGAAAGCTCAGGGGCGCCGTACAGCAGGGAGCAGGAGTACAGTGAATCCAGACATCATCTGACTCTGCAAGCAGCCCAGTTTCTACGAAGGCTGCGTGGCTTTCTGTTTCAGGCCTGCTCCTTCCATGGGCCCCATGGCCAGGAACGCCGACTGGCTTCACACAACAGCAGTTAGACGATGCCACCGTTCTGGGATCGTCACAAGGGCAGCGTTTTATTCAAGATCTCATGTCAGCCAAACAGAGATCCCTGGATTTGAATTCTGAATGCTATCTTCTCGTAGGGAAACCTCCCTCAAAAGACAACACTGGGAAATTAATGAGGCAAGCGGGTGCGAGGCGCCAACGAGACAAAAACGGCAGGGGAAAGAGGGTGTGAAAGAAGCTACCACCTTTTATCACTGGTCCGGCATTGCCTGCTTCAATTGTTTTTCCAGCAGAGACAAAGCTCATCCAGATGGGCTAGGGACACTAGAATGGGGAACCGTTTCCACCTTGAGTTGGTCTTGGCTAATCCTTTCCCTAGTGATTCTAGGAAACAGGCTCCATTCAGGGTGGGTGCCAGCGAGAGCCTAGAACAAGGCAAATTCTCTAGCACTGGTAAGAGGAAACTGGGTGCGGTCATCCAGATGTCGCTCGCAGGAAGTGCGTCCATTGGTAATGGCCCTCTGGGAAGGATTGCTGCAGTTCCTAAGCAATACAGTTCAGAAGCCAGATGTGCCTTCACTGAGCTTTCTGGAGGGGGGGGCTTTCCCACTGCAGCCACCCGAGACCCCTTGAACTGGGGACTGAACTGTGCATCTTCTGCATTAGGCATCATTTCTGCTGCTGAGCTGTGGGATCTCCCCTCATCACACAAAATGGCTTTATACCAAACTGGATCTCCATCGGTCTATTTAACTGGCAGCAGCTCTCCATGGTCAGGCACCATCTCTGCGAAACCAGAGATCTTTTTAAAATTAGAGATGCCGTGGAATAAACCAGGGAGCTTTTCCATGGGAAGCGGAGGTGTCGGAAGAACTGAGTTTAAACGCTTGCCATCTTCAAGAGTTCTGAAAGAATGATTAAAAGGGGGGGGGGAAATCTTTCATTTTCAGCACACAGGTTTGGAGCGACAGGATTTCTGATCGACTGTAAAGAAAATTGTTGCCTGAGAACTGTTCCGTGGGGGATGCCGGTGGGAGGCGCATCGTCCAAAGGAATTTTAGACTTGTGAAATTCAGCCCTGAGGCGGTTGATTGGCATATTAGAGAAGAAACAATGAACAGAGGCAAAACTCACTTGACTGGGCCAGAAGTTGGGGGCAAAATGGGTGTGAACTCCCAAAGGAGCCAATGGAGGCAAAAGATACTCACCGTTCTGGAAATCCAGGCAAGGAAAACAAGCCACGCAGGTAGAATCATAGAGTTGGAAGGGACCTCCAGGGTCATCTAGTCCAACCCCCTGCACAATACAGGAAATGCACAAATACCCACCCCCCACCCCCCAGTGACCCCTCTTCCATGCCTAGATGACGACAAAAAACCTCCAGGATTCTCGGCCAAACTGGCCTGGAGAAAAACTGCCTCCGGACCCTGTCTCTAGTAGAAGTCATACAAGTTAGAGATGTTTGACTACACAGTGTAGCTTAATTTGTTTTCAAAAGCCAAGGTTTTGGTGATTTTTTTTTAAAATTAAAAAGAAAGGGAATGGAGGCTGCTGGCAAAGGGAACGTGAGACTGTGGAAAGGCGATGGCCATGTGTTATTGCATGCGGTATTCAGAGACAAGAGTCTCTCTGAAGCAGAGAGGTTCTATTCGGCTATCATAGCCAACCTTCGTTAACAGACCGATCCTCCACAGATTGTGTTTAATCTTTAAAAAAAAAAGCTTGTGGTGAGTTTCGTGTATGAAATGAACCTGAATAGTCTTTCACAGTACGAAAGAGTCGCCATTAGGAGTTGGGTCCCTGAATGTCCTCTGTCCCACTTTCACACGCTCTCTCACACTCACCCCCTTCCCCCGGTCTTCCTACATACACTTTGATTGGCTCCCTGATGCCTTCGCCGTGCGACCCGAGGCCGCGTCCCTCCTGCCAGCCCATTTTCTTGAGCATCTGGAACCCAATATTCCTCTGCGTCAGTTTCCTCTGCGTGAACTCCATGTCCTTGGTCTTCTGCGGATACTGCCCAGCAAGAGAAGGGGAGGGAGAGGCAAAGAGATCAGTTCATTTTTGTGGCGGGACCCTTGAGCCCGCCCCTAAAATGGTGACGCGGGAAGGCCTGGGAGGAGCAGGGCCAGGTGCTGCAACGATCACGGTGCAACCGCAACGGCATTCCCGGAGCATAACACATAATATGGGATTCACAGTTACAACAAGACAACTTCTCTCAGCGGCTAGAATAGCAGTGGAAACCGATGCTCCCTCTAAGCCGTGAAATCTTGTGAGCAAGAACTCTACCTGGTGCACTACTGGCATTAAAGCTGTGAGTCAGCGATTTGGCTACTGCATAAATTCATTCATTTGCTCTGGAGCCCTCCTTCCTGAGCGAAGACAAAAATGTGTGAGCCGGAGGCTAAAAAACTGTGAGCTAGCTCACGCTAACTCAGCTTAGAGGGAACACTGGTGGCAACTAGATGGAAATTGGATGAACCTCCTGACTAAAACCTCCCACATAAAAAACTATGGAGTTCCTACATAATGGCCAAGCTCTTTGACAGTAAGAGCATAACAGAAGCCAATGCCGGATCAGGCCAATGGCCCATCCACTCCAACACACAGTGGCCAAAAATACCAGGTGCCTTCAGGAGGTCCAGCAGTTTCTATGAACAATTCCAATGTCCTCTCTCCTCTTCCACTTTCTCGGCTGCCTGGTTTCCTATTCTAGAATATCTCGCTTCACAAGAAACCACCCCTAATATAATTAATGACCCATCCTTACGGTAAAGTTTTTTTTACTGCTACTTATTTTGTTTAATGGCATGGAATATCTTGGTTAATCGCCATTAGGTTCTACAAAAGATATAGGTAAATTTCCTTATGAAGATTTCGGCTTTACCGTCCATTTCATGCCCGCTGATGTTTGAATTTTATTGTGCTTTTTATATTTGAGTTATGATCATACTGAACAGTAGATAGGTACTCCGTATAGGACGGCGAAACTGCAATAGAACGTATTTTGAAAGAACAAGGCATCGTTGAAGCCCCGGGGCCCATGACACCCGTGGGAAAGCCCACCTGTATGCCTCAGAGGGCCTGCCTTTACTAACATCCAGGCCTCGGGTGCTGATAAAGGCTGCCAAGGATGCTGCCGCATCCGGTGTCCCTTTTGCCAGGGAACTGGGTGTGGAGCTGCCACTGGCTGCGGCAAACACCGGCCATTTCCTCGGCAGCACCTGGCCCACCTCTCCAAGGCATCTGGCTTCAGCAGCTACACCCTCCTGGGAAGTCCCAACCTTTTCCGTCCCACTTTGCACTGGCAAGGAGGCACCTGCTGGCCAGCTACGGTGACGCTCCAGGACTTCCTGTGCAGCTTGGCGAATAACCCGCTGGCCTGGGGAGCCGCTCCAGACTGTGTGGAATCTGGGGGAAAGGCCATCCATGTCATGCAGGAACCATTGGGTATACTCTATACCAGGTATGTCCAACAGGTAAGATCACAATCTACCAGTAGATCGCGGAGGGGTCAGAGGTAGATCACCAGCCCCACTTGGTCTCCTGGTTTGCTGGACAGGTGTTTGGGTTTTTTTGATGATTGTTTGGTGGTTCTTTCTGTATCTTTGTCTCTCTGTTTTGTTTTGCTTATTTTGCTTACCAGTAAATGACAAAAGGTGCATTATAAATGGGGGGGCGCACGCGCGATGGAACCCAGCTTTAGTGGGTTAAAATCTAATTTGAAACTAATTTGAAACTTTATTTTCATGGTGGTAGATTACCGGCACTTTTGGCTGGAAAAAATAGATCACTACCTGTTCGAAGTTGGACATGCCTGAAATAGGGTAATTAACAAGGCATTTCCTGCAACCTGCTGTTTTAACAGACAAGCTGCCATAAGTAGCTGATAATGTCCCAGCATTTTAACTGTGTTTTAATTTATTGTTATTTATACTATATGTTTATATGCTTATATATGTTTTAATTGTATTTCCATGTTGTGTATGTCACCCTGAGCCCGCCTTTGGAAAGGAGTTTGTAAGCCGCTCTGAGACTCCAAGTGAAGGGCGGGGTATAAATCCAATCTCTTCTTCATCATCTTCTCCCTGGACCCTGCACCTATAAATTCCGGGGCTCATAAAACAAGTTTCTATGGAAGCTTTCTTTTCTGCTGCAAAAAAATTAGGTTGATTCAGGGAGGGAGGGAGGAAAGAAACAGCCAGGAATAATTCTTCAGTCTCTAATCTGGGAGAACCGAGTTTGATTCCACACTCCTCGACATGCAGTTGCTGGTGTGACCTTGGGTCAGTCACAAGTTCTCTCAGAGCTGTTCTGTCAAGGGCAGTCCTCGAAAGAGCTCTCTCAGCCCCACCCACCTCACAGGGGAGGGGAAGGGAAAGGAGTTTGTAAGCCGCTCTGAGACACCTTCGGGTAGGAAAGGGTGGGGTATAAGTCCAACCTCGTCATCTCTTCCATTAGAGCACCAAATGCATTCCCTGCTGTGCCCCCCCCCCCCAGTCAAATTGCAAATGGCTCCAGGAGTTTCCTGGGATCACCTCCTTCTCCCTGACCTAGTTTTCCACTGAGATGGCGAACTGCAAGAACTCGGGAGGCAGATCTGAGTGGCATCAACACTGGGCTGGGTCTCACCAGTCCTTGTGTGTGTGTGTGTGTGGGGGGGGGGTTCTGAAAAAAGGCTGCCGCTAGGAAGGCACTGGGTAGCTGATCAGGTCCTCACACTCACGATTGTGTCTGTGTTTAATAGGACATGTACATTTTCATACAACTGTTTGCCACCGTGTGGACCACTGATCAAAAAGAAGAGATGCAGGCACTAATACTCAGGATAATGCAGGAAAGGAGAAGGGGGGGTGGGGAATCTAGAAAAACAGTCTGCGGGTCAGGGGAAAACCTCAACCATTTAACATAAAGGTCATGTGCCCTTGACAGTGCCTTCTGGGGTGATGGGAAATCATGCGGGGAGCAGTGTTCCCTCTAAGCTGAGTTAGAGTGAGCTAGCTCACGGTTTTTTTAGCCTCCGGCTCACGCATTTTTTCCTTAGCTCTGGCTCCAGAGCAAACTGATTTACGCAGCAGCCAAATCGCTCGCTCACCACTTTAATGCCAGCAGCTCACAAAGTGGAATTTTTGCTCACAGGACCCCACAGCTTAGAGGGAGCATTGCCTATGAGGTAGGTCGGGCTGAGAGAGCTGCTCTGAGGGAACTTGTGACTGACCCAAGGTCACACCAGCAGCTGCATGCAGAAGCATGGGGAATCAAACCCGATTCTCTCAGATATATTTATTTATTATCAAATTTATACCCTGCCCTCCCCACAAAGCAGATTAGAGAGAGCACTGGTGGGGAGGCTTCTACCTGCTCAGATTGACCCAGGACCAATTGTTGGCGAAGAGCCATCGGTAACTGCTTTTAAGAGGCTCACTATGTTGTACTTAATGATATGTGGGGCTGGATCCTGCCACTCCATGCAGCTCGTGGTGGCGCCTTCCTTAGAAGCAGGATGCTCTTACACTGAGAGGAGATACCACTATTGGCTGAGCAAAGTGGTAGGACACGACCCATTATTTTTGATCTTTAATGTAAGTTTCACTGAGTTAGATTCGAGTCCAGTGGCGCCTTAGAGATGTCAAGAGTCAAAGTTCCCTTCGCCACACACTAGTAATGGAGATCTGAGTCCTTTGATTGCTGTCAGAAGGTGGGGACGGTGTTGTAAAGAATGCTTGTAAAGCGTGCAAATACACAATGCATATTGTAATTTGTTTCCCTCCCCCAAAATGCTAGAACTCGAGGGCATCCAACGAAACTGATGGGCAGTAGGTTCGGGACAGACAAAAGGAAAGGCTACTTTACACACACACAGCGATTAAAATGTGGGATTCACTGCCAGAAGATGCTGTGATGGCCACAGGCATAGACAGCTTTAAAAGGGGATCAGATAGATTCATGGAGAAGTCTATCAATGGCTACTAGCCAGGGTGACTGAGGGGAACCTCCACATTTAGAGGCACTGAACCTCTGAACCCTACAGCCAGCAGTCAACATCAGGGGAAGGCCTCAGCCTCTCTGCCCTGCTGTTGACCCTCCAGAGGAACTGGTTGGCCACTGCGTGAAACAGGATGCTGGATTAGATGGCTCATTGGTCTGATCCAGACCAGGGCTTTTCTTATAAAGGCCTTGCCCTCAATGCCCTGTTGCTGGCTGTCCAGAGGAACTGGTTGGCCACTGTGTGAGACAAGATGCTGGACTAGATGGACTACTGGTCTGATCCGGCAGGGCTCTTCTTATGCTCGGCCTCTCTGCCCTGTTGTTGGCCCTCCAGAGGAATTGGTTGGCCACTGTGTGAGACAGGATGCTGGACGAGACGGACCACTGGTCCGATCCAGCAGGGCTCTTCTTATGTTCTTATGTAACCAGTTTGACTCGAGCAGAGGAGGAATGCTTGGGGGGAGGGGCAGAAAATGAGCATCTGTAGTGAGATAAGAACCCGATATTCCTATTCAGCCCGTGGAGGTCCACTGTTCTGAACTCTTGAACTTCGGAATTAACTCAAGTTTCTTTGTAGTTCTTTCACCTTAAGTGGTTGGGGTTTGCTCAGATTGACCCAGGACCAATTGTTGGTGAAGAGCCATCGGTACCTGCTTTTAAGAGGCTCACTATGTTGTACTTAATGATATGTGGGGCTGGATCCTGCCACTCCATGCAGCTCGTGGTGGCGCCTTCCTTAGAAGCAGGATGCTCTTACACTGAGAGGAGATACCACTATTGGCTGAGCAAAGTGGTAGGACACGACCCATTATTTTTGATCTTTAATGTAAGTTTCACTGAGTTAGATTCGAGTCCAGTAGCGCCTTAGAGATGTCAAGAGTCAGAGTTCCCTTCGCCACACACTAGAAATGGAGATCTGAGTCCTTTGATCCCTGTCAGAAGGTGGGAACGGTGTTGTACAGAATGCTTGTAAAGCATGAAAATACACAATGCATATTGTAATTTGTCTCCCTCTCCCAAAATGCTAGAACTCGAGGGCATCCGAAGAAACTGATGGGCAGTAGGGTTCGGGACAGACAAAAGGAAAGGCTACTTTACACACAGAGTGATTAAAATGTGGGATTCGCTGCCAGAGGATGCTGTGATGGCCACAGGCATAGACAGCTTTAAAAGGGGATGAGATAGATTCATGGAGGAGAAGTCTATCAATGGCTACTAGCCAGGGTGACTGAGGGGAACCTCCACATTTAGAGGCACTGAACCTCTGAACCCTACAGCCAGCAGTCAACATCAGGGGAAGGCCTCAGCCTCTCTGCCCTGCTGTTGACCCTCCAGAGGAACTGGTTGGCCACTGCGTGAAACAGGATGCTGGATTAGATGGCTCATTGGTCTGATCCAGACCAGGGCTTTTCTTATAAAGGCCTTGCCCTCAATGCCCTGTTGTTGGCTGTCCAGAGGAACTGGTTGGCCACTGTGTGAGACAAGATGCTGGACTAGATGGACTACTGGTCTGATCCGGCAGGGCTCTTCTTATGTTCTTATCAGGGAGGGCCTCGGCCTCTCTGCCCTGTTGTTGGCCCTCCAGAGGAATTGGTTGGCCACTGTGTGAGACAGGATGCTGGACGAGACGGACCACTGGTCCGATCCAGCAGGGCTCTTCTTATGTTCTTATGTAACCAGTTTGACTAGAGCAGAGGAGGAGGGGGAGGGGCAGAAAATGAGCATCTGTAGTGAGATAAGAACCCGATATTCCTATTCAGCCCGTGGAGGTCCACTGTTCTGAACTCTTGAACTTCGGAATTAACTCAAGTTTCTTTGTAGTTCTTTCACCTTAAGTGGTTGGGGTTTTTTTTTTGGGGGGGGATCAAAATGAAGGTTCTACGCTGCCCCCGGGGAGCATCACTCCAAAGTTCATCTGTTCCAATGGTCCATATAGAAAACCATCCCTTTCTGCTGAAAACTAGCAGGTCAGCGAGGAGAGGTTCTAGCCAACATGCAAGGAATACTTTTGCAAGAAAGTCCGCTACTCCCCACCCCCCAACTCGAAGCAGTCCTACCTAGACAGAGGTTGACCACCGCTTATCTCACAACATGGCTGTGGTGCTCAAAGAGACCCTGTGTACACAAGCCGAGAATGAATGGGATCTAAAAAACCAGCCACTTCTGCCCTCACCTTCTTCCTCTTGTAAGAATAGCCACGTGGTCGGTCGTAAGCGATCCGGACTGGCTCGTGGACTGCAAGGCAAGCCAAAAACAGGGGTCAATCCAAACCGGGGACAATAAGCACCGGACCCGATGAGAGCGGGGCTGGCCAAACTTGCTCAACGTAAAAAGCCACACAGAATAAACATCAGATGTTCGAGAGCCGCAAGACGTGAACAAGCATTACACACGTTTTTATTTTAAAATATGCAAATTTGCTTTTTGTTAATATTAAAAGAGACTGTCAAAAATAAAAACAGAAGGGGTCAAAACAGACATTGATAATATTTATTTGTCCAATGATATTTGTTTACTAATGATAGTTGTCTAAGAGAGAGAGAGAAAGAGAGAGAAGTGGAAAGAAAGTATGAAAGAGGTGGAAAGAAAGAGAGAGAGAGAGAGAGAGAGAACACCAAAAAAGCAAATAGATGGGAGGGAGGGGGAAGGGAGGGAGAAAAAGCAGCCCCCCCCTTCGCTTCCCCAGGTGCCCTGCTAGGAGCTGTACAATATGCGTGAAAGAGCCGCGTGTGGCTCCCGAGCCACAGTTTGGGCACCCCTGGGCTAGAGGGACCCCTTACCTTGTGGCTCTTCGATGTGACAGACCCTCTTCTGGGCCGGGATCATGCCCACTTTCAAGGATTTGCTGCTGACTCTCTTGCGCTGCGGAGGGACACTGGAAGCTGCCTGGCCGACCGGCTTTAGGGTGGCACCTTCAGAAGAGGATCCGGCCTGCCCTTCCTCGGCTGTGCCCGCCTCTTCTGTTTTTTCCGCACCTTCCTCGGTGATCATCTCTTCCGCCTCCTCGTCTGCGGGGGCAGATTCTGCCTCGCCCCCATCCTCTCTTGTCGTTTCTGCCTGAGAGGTCTCGTCTTCAAACTCGTCTTCTTCCTCTTCCTCCTCCTCCTCTCCCCCGTTGCTCTCCATACGTTCTGGGCTTTGGCTCGAATCAGCAGACTCCTGCGTGGAACCGAAGCTGATGGAAGGACACAGCTCGTAGACTTTGGCACGATAGAACTTGAAGGCCGAACTCTCTTGGTCCTGCAGAAACCTGGGAGATAGATGCAAACGGGATGTCAGTTAGCTTGTGAGTCTGCTTTGCAGAAAGAAACCACTTGTGTTTGCGGAGCAGGTTCGAGGCGCTGCTCCAGAAAGCCGTATCAGGGCACTGCTCCAAGAAGTGTACAGAGGTGGTGCTCAGCATCAATTCCCATGACACTCTCTTGCTTTTTTAAAACAACTTTTTATTAATTTTTCAATAACATCAACTTTATAACCGTACATAAACATAGACATACACTAGAAACAACAACACTGACTAAAAAAATAAAGTGGGTTTTAAAAACAATCACCTTTACAAGCTAAGATACTAACAAGAATTTCCAAAGCATTATCAATAAAATACAAACTCAACGTATTTTTTAGGTAAAGTACAACTATTGTTAGAGGAGTTCGAAGCATATTCAAAAAAAAAGGAACCATTTTTCCATGAGATTGTTGTTTGTAGAAGGCGAGTCCGCCGCAATAATCTGTAGCGCTGACTTATCCATCACTGCTAAGCCCCGAAGTTTCATAAACCATTGTTGGACTGATGGGATACGTTTGGACTTCCAGTTCTGGGCGATCCAAGGTCTTTGCCGCTACCAAAAAGATGGACGCCAGATCAGCTTTCTGTTACGGTTAGGCCAGTAGTTCAATAAGACCAACTCTGGAGAGTGTGGGATAGTACAGCCCAAGACCTTGCCTATCAATCCTACAGCCAGTTTGGTGTAGTGGTTAAGTGCGCGGACTCTAATCTGGGAGAACTCGGTTTGATTCCCCACTCCTCCACTTGCACCTGCTGATGTGACCTTGGGTCAGTCATAAGCTCTGGCACAGCTGTTCCTAAAAGAGCAGTTTGTGTCAGAGTTCTCTCAGCCCCACCCACCTCACAGGGTGTCTGTTGTGGGGAGGGGAAGGGAAAGGCGTTTGTAAGCCGCTCTGAGACTCCAAGTGAAGGGCGGGGCATAAATCCAATCTCTTCTTCTACCTTAGACCAAAATTTAGTAATGTGTGGGCATTCCCACCAACAGTGCTTAAATGTTCCTCTCTTGCTTTCACAAGGTCTTCTGTCTTGCTCTGAACTGACAATGGGCTTCTGTCTACCAGCCTCCTGTAAAGAGATATCTGGGAGGCAGCGACTGTTCAGAAATTTGGGTTGACATCCTCAGACTGAATTATAAATGGTTATCTCCCTAGACACTCGACAAAGGGGGGGAAATCCCTCCAGGTGACCAGAGAAATGCAAAGAAGTTCCTTGTTCCTTTCTTTTAGGATTCTGAAGTGCCTTAGGTAGGCTTAGAAAAACTGTGATGAGCTGAAGTTCTTGCAACAGCCTCTCGTAAGCTCACTGCCGGGCTACCAAGGCTTGCTGGTGAGGTTGTTGTAGCTCGTTATGAATGTTTGGCTTGTGAGGAATGCTCAGCCTTTAATGACACTGTTTTAATGCTCTTCGCGGGCATTTCAGTGAGGCCTGACACTTTAAAACGTTACTGGTTGTTCCGGGGTTGGGAGGTTCCAGACCCTGCACCCTTTTGCATGCAGGAGGTCCCCGGCTGACTCCTCAGTTCAAACGGACCCAAGAGATGCTTCCGCCTGAGAGCGAATGAATGCCAGTCAGGAGTAAGTGCTACAGGGGTGGGGAGATTACGGTCCTGTTTAAGACAGCTTTAGAGATGAGCCCTAGGGCCCGACACACTTGTGCACACTCCAACCCGGGCAACTTGCAGCCTCTTTCCTCTGCCTGTTTCTCCCTGGGCTGCACTCTGAAACGTGAGCAGTTGCTCATCGCTTGAGTCTCCACCCCACCTGCTTACCAGGTTCACCTTCTCTTTTAACACCTTGGCACCAGTTTCAGGTAGTAAGCAGGTTTATTGTATATGGCCGTTGGCCGTTACAATACAAAATATAAATACACAATATAAATTTAAGGTTCCAAAGTACTGTTCTAAAAACAAAGCCTCCAGAATAAGACTGTATAGCATTTGAACAAATAAAACAATCAAAGTTTTAAAATCATAAAAGTTATGCTACCAGTTTTGTAGCTCTGTGTTAGACAATACTGGAAACAGCCCTGGATCTAACTTTTCTGGCTGCAAGTGCAAAAGCGCTACCTTGTGAGTAACCAGGGGCTACATATCCGACAAGAGGAAAACCAACTTATCATTGTCAGGTAAGTTGCAAAGTTGACTTAAGATTCCAGATAGGAATCTGCTTATTAGGTCTGAATATAAAGGACATACCATAATGTAATGAAACTGGTCTTCCACTGAGGTACCACAAAC
This sequence comes from Gekko japonicus, assembly GCF_001447785.1. Taxonomy (NCBI): domain Eukaryota; kingdom Metazoa; phylum Chordata; class Lepidosauria; order Squamata; family Gekkonidae; genus Gekko; species Gekko japonicus. Next base: position 159,183 of record NW_015176518.1, on the reverse strand, counting down.
GCATACACATTGTTCCTGTGGTTTGTTGGCATACCTTCCAAACAGCACTTCAGTGGGCATGGATTGAAAGTGAAGGGCGGTAAATGACGCTCTTAAACTGTGGACTGCAGTGTCTGACAAATAGGAGATTCTTAAGTGATCTTTTAAAATCCTATGATACCATGGTGCAAGGTGGCACACCAGCCCCCACTGGACAGGATCTGGCCCTGGTGACCTGTGCTCCAATCGCACTGGTTCAAGGTTACCAGAATGCCTTCTATATCCGTGCCGTGTTTGTTTTCGCACTCAATTGGAAGTGCTGGTAATGAACTTCAGAGGCTCAGGCCCCTGAAAGGCCTCCTTCCTCTTGTAGCAACTTGCCTGAGAACAGAGGCCCTACTTTAAATGCAGCCACGGTCAGACTCGAGGCAGAACTCTGCTTCCTCTGTGGTGGTTACAGAATTCCCTTCCCACAACTACAGACAAACTACATAGATTAGATAAAGCTGGTAGAGGAGTAATAAAGAAACTGAGATTAATACTCCAAACAATATATATTCTCATAGTTATATTCATTCATCTTTTTGCAGGGAGGGCAGGGTAAAATGCAAATAAATAAATAAATATTTACTAGTTATTACATGATAGTATTAACCTTGTACAAAGAAAAAATGTTTTCTTATTATTTTCTTATGTTTCTTGTTTATATGTTTTCCTACTGAACCCTACAGACAGGAAATAACGGAAATATACATGGAAATATACTATGCGGAAGTGCTGATTATTTTACCATATTCTGATTTATTATGATACTCTTTTGCTAAGATACTTTCATGTTTTATATTCTTTTATTACGCAATGTCCTTAAAAAGCGCTTAACAAATGATGTTTTATGCTTCGCACTTTTCCCTTTCTCCTTTTGCATTTTGTATCTCCTTAAATGGTAATATAATGAAGAAAGAAATGGTAATATAAAAAAAGAAACGGTAATATTAAAAGAGAAAGAAAAAAAGAACTCCCTCCCCACAGATGCTTCAAATCTTTGTAGTTTTCAGCCCCTGGCTAAGACTTGTACCACACACACTGGTTTTCAGTTATCCAGGGCTCTTTTTGTAGCAGGAGCTCCTTTGCATATCAGACGACACACCCCTAATGTAGCCAATCCTCCAAGAGCTTACAGTAAGCCCCTGAAAGAAGAGCTCTGTAAGCTCTTGGAGGATTGGCTACATTAGGGGTGTGTCGCCCAGGGCTCTTTTTGTAGCAGGAATTCCTTTGCATATTAGGCAACACACCCCTAATGTAGCCAATCCTCCAAGAGCTTACAGCATCCCCTGTAAGGAGAGCTGTGTAAACTCTTGGAGGATTGGCTACATTAGGGGTGTGTCGTCTGATATGCAAAGGAGTTCCTGCTACAAAAAGCCCTGAGTTATCCCCTCCCAGCTGTGTTGTGGTGGTTTACTAAATATGAACATACAATGGGGCCGCGGCTTGCTAGAAGAGCCTCTGCTTTGCATGCAGAAGGTCCCAGGTTCAATCCCTGGCATCTCTAGTTAAAAGGACCAAGTAGTGGATGATGTGAAAGACCTCTGCCCGAGATCCCGAAGAGCCACAGCCGGTCTGAGTAACTACTGACCTTGATGGACCAAGGGTCTGATTCAGTATCAGGCAGCTTCTTATGTGCAACAACTGATCCATTCACAACGCATTTTAAAATGGCTTTAACTGGACAGTTTTAAGATGGGTCATCCATAGATTTTCATTTTTAAACTGCCTAGAAATGTGAGGTGGTGGGGGAGACAAGCACGGTGTCCCGCAGCCGCCGCAGCCTGAGAAATTGACTATACAGCCAATAGATCGAGATGGGTACGAATTTTGTCAGTTTTAGGGTGCCACTGGACTCCTGCTCTTTTCTACTGCTACAGCTAACAGACCAATCGTAAGTGGATCGGCCTGGACCGGAAGTGGCACCGGAGACAAGTGAACGGCCTGGAATCAGGACACAAGGGGCACATAAAAGCCGCTCTGGGAGCACTGGGAGACAGTCGGGTTTTGGCTGAGTTGGGATCCTGGCTCCCATGATAGCCCAGATAGGCAGTTTAGCTTCCCCATGCCTGCGGAAGGGCGACTGAGGAAGGACAGCCTGAGTCCTCTGGGGAAATTGCTCGGGGGAGAGAATTTCACCCCCATGGCCCAGGAAGCTCGGAGGTATTGTAGTGGCACTGGATTACTTCACTGATTTGTTTTCATTCTTTTGCATGTTAACTGAGAGTTCAAGCGCTCTTCAGCTTTACTTTAACCTCTGACAGTTAATCGAAACAGTTATGGAAAATTTTAGATTACTTGCATTTTAATAGGGGTCAAGAGTTAAGATTGGCCTTCAGAAGAAGAAGAAGAAGAGGAGGTCGGATTTATACCCCGCCCTTCACTACCTGAAGGTGTCTCAGAACGGCTTACAAACTCCTTTCCCTTCCCCTCCTCACAACAGACACCCTGTGAGTTAGGTGGGGCTGAGAGAGCTCTTGACAGAAACGGCTCTTTTTCAAGGAAAGCTCTTATCGGAACTACGGCTTGCCCAAGGTCATCCTGCCAGGTACAAGTGGAGGAGTGGGGAATCAAACCCGGTTCTCCCAGATTAGAGTCTGCACACTTAAGCACTACACCAAACTGGCTCATACCTTGCTTTATCAGATGGAACATATACACCTGCTGACTGGCTCATTTGCACTTCTGTTCTTTCTCTCTTATTTAGTGAAAAACCAATAACTTATCTAGGTCGTAATCATACAATGGAAGAGTTTTAATAGGAAGACTGATAGTTTTTCCCTGTAAATATGCACTACTGTGATGAGCAAAGCAGATTCCTATGGATAAAAGTCTCAGAAGATTAGGTGAGATTTCTGGGTGTGGGAATATGAACAACTCCTGTGAGGCATGCCCAGGACGAGTTCAAGTTCTCACCGGGAGATTGGCAAATGCACAAGGTCTTCTGAGTCTGCATGAGTCTGCTGAATTACTGAGAGCACAAACTTTGCAACATTCGGGCAAGATAATATGAGCTATGAGTAAAGAACATTCTGTGAAACACACTGTGATTTCTAGCTTAGAGTCTCTTTACTGTTTGTAACATTTTCACTGGACAGGGAAGGGGGGAGAAATGTGTGTGAGCCTGCTCTGAATAAAGGGCTGCTGACAAGTCTGTCAGAAAACAGTTTGGTACAGAGAGAGAGCTGACAGAAAGCCTAGTCAGTAAGCTTCAATAGATCTGTTGTGTTGTGTCGTTATTGAACCCTAAGACTACATCTGGGTGTGCATGACTTGGGGTTTTTGATAATCCCAAAACCCGTGAGACAAAAACCTGAAAGCAGGTTTTGTTTTTAAACTAGTACTCACTATAATACAATCAAGCAATGTTAGGAACTTTGAGAACTTTAGCACTTGGTGTTAGGAATTGTAGGGTTAATTTTCACACATCTGTATTTCTTAATATATTTTGCATAATCAAAAGAACTATTTGGTGTAGTGGTTAGGAGAGCCAGTTTGGAGCAATGGTTAGGAGCACGGACTCTAATCTGGGAGAACCGGGTTTGATTCCCCACTTCTCCACATGCAGCTGCTGGTGTGATCTTGGGTCAGTCATAAGTCCTTTCAGAGCTGTTCTCTCAAGGGCAGTTCTTGAGAGAGCTCTCTCAGCTCCACCTACCTCACAGGGTGTCTGCTGTGGGGAGGGGAAGGGAAAGGAGATTGTAGGCCGCTTTGAGACTCCTTCAGGTAGTGAAGGGCGGGGTATAAATCCAATCTCTTCTTCTATTTCTTTTTTCAATGAAAGACAAAAGTCTCTACAAGCTTTCGGCCTGGTTTGCTGGTTACAGCTCAAAGAGCTGAACTCACACCTTGTTTGTATTATCAGATTTAAAGGTTGGTAATCAGCCTTTGATAAATCCTGCAGAACTCTGCTGCTAAACGGTTTGCATACGCAAAGCCCTTTTAAGATTGTTTAGCCTGCTCAACCTAAAGACCGGGCTCAGGCACCTAAGAGGTTACCCTCTCCAGGTCAGAACTATGCCCTCTGAGGACTCTTGAAAGGGGCCAAGGTCAGCACATGGGTTTAAATAAAAAGAGCAATACATACTCAGCTAAGTAAGGTTTACAACACTTATACAAGTGCTTTTTGAGGAAGGGGAAACTTACCAGAGATCGGGGTTGTCCGCACTATTATCAATGCTGAACTGCTCAATCTCTGGCCCAACCTGGGCTACGAACTTGGCCAGCTTCTCGGCCGTTTCCATCGTTTTTGCGTCCACTGCAAAGGCAGAGCAGAGTCAAGAACAAGCGCTGCAAGAAGAGGCGATTCATTTTGAACAGTCTGGAACCCCCCCCCCCCCGCTAGGTTCAGCCTTGACCAAGCTATCCAGCCAGGGGGGTACATTTCTAAGATGGTGCCTGTAATTTCTTTTAACGGGCTTGGTTTTCCTTCTTCTTTTAATGAAAACAAATGTTCATTAGAACTGATTTTTCAATGTCCTTTCAAACACTTACCAGACGGAAAGCTAAACTCAGCTCCGTTGGTTGAACTGGAGGAAAACACTGGAACTTGCCTTCCTGCTTTATCCCAAACCTGGCCATGGACAGATCCAGGTTCTCCTGGGACTGGTAGCATCTCTCCAGGGTCTCGGCTACAGAACAGCCCCTCAAACGCTTGCTGCCTGATATCTTTTCACTAGAGCTGTTGTTGCACGTCCCACCCTTGAGTCACAGTTCCTCTCCAAATAAGTGTGACCATACAAAACAACCTGACACAAAACCAGTGTTCCCTCGAAGCTGAGTTAGTGTGAGCTAGCTCACAGTTTTTTAGCCTCCTGGTCACACATTTTTGTCTTAGCTCAGGAAGGAGGGCTCCAGAGCAAACTAGTTTAGGCAGCAGCCAAATCGCTCGCTCACAACTTTAATGCCAGTAGCTCACAACATAGAATTTTTGCTCACAAGACTCCACAGCTTAGAGGGAGCATTGCACAGGACTGGTCCCTCTCGCTTGCTGCTGTCTACTAGGGCTGATTCTGCATTGGCTTTTCCCTCTATGGAACAGAAACTCCCCTCTGCATTGCAAGCTGCTTTCACTTCCTTTGATCAACAGATTTTATGGTGCTACTTTATGGACGCTTTATGGCCGTTCGAGGGTGACTTTGCAGTCAGTACTGCATTGGCCCAGGGTATTTGAATGTGGCTTTGAGCTGCGCCTTTCCCTCCCAGTTGAGAAAATGTGGAGTAAATGCTACATGCAGAATCGCCCTTTTGACAGCAGCTTTTCAGGATTCCAAACAGGGAAGAGTCTTCCCTAAGATCCAGCACCCCAGTTGCTGGGGATTGAACCTGAGCGCAAAGCGCGTTTTCCGCCTGCTCTTCACTGTCATAAATTGCAAGGCGGGAGAGCAAGAGAGGGGATTTAAAGCAATTATGCTATCTTTGATTTAAAATAGCCACCTGGAACGTGCAGAAGCTGAACGGTAAGAGAGAGAGAGAGATGAAATCAAACACCGCCCTGGCTGCACAGGAGACATTCTGCCCATTAATTTTTACTGATACCCTGTCTTAAAAAAGCTACAAGCAAGCCTGCTGCTTCAATTAATTGCAGGTAACTTTTTTTAGCAGATCGAAAAGTTTTCAATTACATGAAATAAAAGCTACAGCTTGTGGGCAGCACTGAGAGACAGAAGACGGTTGCACATCACCTACCATCAGGAAACGGGTCTGCTGAGGACTGGGCAGGCCCTGGAGCTTCCGTGCAGGGCCCGGCAGCCGGAGCTTCCTCCACGGACGGTGGCTCTTCCGGATCTTGGCCGCCAATGAGAGGGCTGGCTTCCTCCAAGGGGGGAGAGCCCACCCCCGAGGACGTGGCCAAGCCCTGGCTGTGCAGGCGCTGCTGCTTGAGCATCGTCCCCGCCGACAGGAGCGTCTGGGTCCCAACAGTGACCTTCTTGGCTTTCCTGCCTCTGGCGGCTCGCTGCAGGATCCTGGGCCGTTTCCTCCGGAAAAGCCTCCTCTTGATGCTGGCTACTTTCCGCGCGTACAGCAACACCCTCACGTATTCTGAGGCCCGTTCTTCAGGGGTCGTCTTCTCCTCCTTTGGTACCTCCTTTGGTTCCTCCTTGGGCTCCTCCTTGGGCGTGGCCATCAGCTGCTCCATTTCGGCCCGCTTCAGCTTGTAATATTTGTATTCCAGGCTCTCCTCTTCGTGCAAAAACCTGGGTTTTGTTGGGGAAAAGGAGCAGCCATTAAGGCCTCATGCAAGGACAGCGGCCTGGACTGTCTTGCAAGCCCCCACTGAGTTACCTTTTTGCTATCTTTTATATTTTAGAAGGGGGCCATGTCCACCACCTGCTTCTCTTTGCCCCTGGTGCTGAGAGGAGCAGCGTGACAGCAAGACGAGGTCGCTCAGCGGCATAGATTCCTCCTTTGCAGCACGGGCAGGTTTAGGAAGTCTGCCCCCCCCTGACGCCATGTGCTTGCCACTCAGTGGGTCCCTGCTGCCATTCAGGGGGCTAAGGGTGGATCCCAAATTCAGAAAGGTGGAATACCACAGCACTGAGCCGGTGGTCCACGGCGCCACTCTGCCCAGTCAGCTCACCCACGACAAAGGGCTCTTTGAGCCCGCCATCTCTCTCACAGTGAGCAGCAAAAGAGGCCCTGGCAGAGCCCGTGGCCCATTGAACGACTCAGAACATTTCTAGACTGCCTTTCCCCGCTACCCGGGCCCATCTTGGTTTGAAAACTCATCTCAGCCATTGAGATACACGTGGTGCCAAGTGCTCTGACAGAGCCTCCACTGCCGCCCGCACTGGGGAACAGAGGTTAGAGAGCCCTTGGTACCCCCACTGCTTTTATAAAAAATGTGCCAGGGGTACAAGATCACATTAATATGTTTTCACGCACACAAGGGTCCTCACAAGAGACAGGAGAAGACAAACTACGTGAACATACTGGTTGTGAAACCAGAAACATTCGTAAATAGAAGCCGCAGGATAAGTTAGACCATGTTTTGACCAGAGAGTCACTGTGTATGCAGCGTCCATCTCAGAATGGGGAAGACCTAGGTTCGAATCACCATTCTGTGATACGAGGCTCCCTCTACAAAACTGGGTTTGCGGGTCTCACTCACTCTCTCCTGCACACACGACTAACCTATCTCATATGGTCACTGCAAAGATACACAAGGGGGGGGGGAATTGCCCTGTCTAATTCCCTAGCTCCCCCCTGCCAAAAAAAAGTTCAGGAAACTAAGCGATTTACCAGTATTCTGGCTTGCCCTTCAGCTCGGCTTTCTCTCTGGCCTTCATTGAGCCAGAAAACAGAGAGCTCACCAGCTTTTCAATCGTCTCAACGACCTTTCGATCAGCACGCTGCGGGACTGTGAATGAAAAATGAAGGCGCAATCGATCAGAAATGGTCACGGGACGTACGTTTTCATCAGCAAATTCATTCAGCTTCTTGCAAACAAGAAGCACTTGCCACAATTCCTTTCCCTTCCCCTCCCCATAACAGATACCCTGTCAGGTAAGTGGGGCTGAGAGAGGTCTCTTGAGAAGTGCCCCTGAGAGAACAGCTCTGAGAGAACTTGTGACTGACCCAAGGTCACACCACCAGCCGCATGTGGAGGAGTGGGGAATCAAACCCGGCTCTCCCAGATTAAAGTCCACACTCCTAACGACTACACCAAATGGGCTCTCTATACAATACAATGCAGCTTACTGCTTGCGCCAACCTACTAACTACAACACTTCATTTCAACGCTTCCTGGGATTGGTTTTCCATTACTAAAACTCAAGAGATACTTAATCCCACTGACTGGTGCAAAAAAGCACCCCAAAGAAACTGTCATTCCTGCACTGACTACCCACCTGTTTCCGGGCACAGTTGAAAGTGCTGGTCCTTACCTTTAAGGCCCTAAACCGCTTGGGGCCAGGAGAGCTGAGGAACCATCTCAGCCTAGCGAAAAATGCGGAGGTGCACCTGCTGACTGCGACATCTATGCAGGCGTGCATTCGACTGGTGCCAAGCCAACTGCACTGCCTTCCAATCGAGTACCGGATCAGTATCACGGTGTTGGTATTGACCTTTAAAGCCTTTAGAGCCCTATGTTGCCTGGGAATGATGTATCTGAGGGACCGCCTCTCCCCATATGTGCCCCAGAGAGCCTTACGCTTGGCGGGCTGGCATTTGCTGGTTGTCCCCAGGCCAAAGGGCACCTGCTTAGCCTCAGCCAGGGCCAGGGCTTTTTCTGCCCTGGCTCCAGCCTGGCGGAACACGCTCCCATCTGAGACCAGGGCCCTGTGGGGCCTACTACAGTCCCGCAGGGCCTGTAAAACGGAGCCGTTTCGCCGGGCCTTGGGATGAGGTGGTGGGCGCCCAACTATTCGGCCTTCCTCGCTGAAGCTCTCCCATCTTTCCACGGCCCAGACTAAGAAGATCCACATTTTCTGGGCTACGGTCGAGCTGTTCCAGTTGTTTGAGACCGTCACACTTCTGCATTTATAGTGCTACCTTGTTTTAAATTACTGTGCTTTGTTTAGCTGTTTTAACTAGTTAATTATTGTGACTGTTTTTAATGGTCGTAAAATTGTTGTCGCGATCCACCCTGAGCCCGCTTGCGGGAGGGGGGCGGCGGAATGGAAGTCAAATAAATAAATGAATACCCAGTCCACTTGTTAAGATTTGCCTCTCAACCACTGCTTGTTGTGCCCCTACCTTCAGAGGTGAGGCTGGTGGCGACTAGAGACAGGACATTTTCTGTGGTGGCCCCTCCCTTTTGGAACCCCTTCCCTCCCTTAGGCTCACCTGGTGTCTCCCTTACTTTCTTTTCAGCTTCAGGCTAACCCCCCTCATCTTTTTATGCAAAGTTTTAGTTAGGGGGTTTATTATTATTATTTATTAAATTTGTTAATCATCCTATCCCAGCGCATGCCGGGCTCTGGGTGATGTACGTAGCGGCATAACGCCATAAAGAAGAAGAAGAGATTGGATTTATACCCCACCCTTCAGTACCCAAGGGAGTCTCAGAGCGGCTTACAGACTCCTTTCCCTCCCCCTCCTCACAACAGACACCCTGGGAGGTAGGTGGGGCTGAGAGAGCTCTGACAGAAACGGCTCTTTTTCAAGAACAGCTCTTGCCAGAACTACGACTTGCCCAAGGTCATCCAGCCAGGTGCAAGTGGAGGAGTGGGGAATCAAACCCGGTTCTCCCAGATTAGAGTCTGCGCACTTCACCACTACAACAAACTGGCTCTCAGAACAGCCACAACACCAAACTGGTAAAAACATATAAAATGTTAAAAAATTCCACTGAACAATTTAATAAAACCTTGAATTGGCTTTTAATCGTCTGCTCTGTTTTACGGATAGTTCTATGCTGACAATGTCTAGCGGCTTGCTTTTTTAGACTGCGATTTTTTATTACAAGCTGCCTTTGTTTATTATTTATTTAGAATATTTCTACACCACCGCTTCAAGGGCTGCTGCCGGGGGGGGGGGGGGGGGGTGGTGGTGCTGGAAATTTTTGCCCTCGTTAGTTTCCAAAAGGTTTTAACAAAAAAGTGGGAAGTGCTAAGTGAGCCAAGACTGAATTCCAATGCACAAACATGACCACAATCCTTGCGAGCGGCTTCCTTACTCTTAAGCTTAGGCCTGGTTTCCGGAACATTCCTCTGAAAGGGAGCCGATGTCCTAGGAGCCTCTTTCTTTAACTCAACCCGGCAGCCGCTCTTCTCCATCCAGTTCTGCAAAACCTCAATGTACTCCCTCCCAAACAAGGCCGAGGTGTCAAAGTTGGGGTACAAGGTGGGTGGAGGTGCGGACTCCAGGATACCGATTGCCGCCAGGATTTTCTCCTGTCTGAACGCAGACGCCAGGGCGAAGGTCTGTCCCAGGAGGGCCAGGGATTTGCGGCAAAGAGAAACGGTGGTCTCAAAGGCAGCGGCCATCTGCGCCCGGTCACTGAAGCTACTGGTCTTGATGCTCAGCTCGTAGGCATTGCAAGCCATCAGGAGGGGCGTGACGCTTTTCAGGAGGCGGTCCTGCAGACGCATCATGTACTGGTCGAACGGTTTGACGACCTGGAAGAAGCAGTTCTTTGTCATCATCGCCCTCTTCTCCAGAAGCAGATTCAAGAACTCATTGTCCACCTTGGGAGTCTTCAAGGCTGCATGCTGCAAAGGCTTGACAATGGAGAAGCAGTACTCTCTGTGCTCCGGCTTCAGCGAGCACTTGAACGACGCCAGTGTCTTGGCGCACGTCTCTGTCTCCAGCGAGAAGAGCACCCGGTACAACTCCAAATATTCTGGGTCATTCTTGATCATCTGGAACCCAGCCCACTTAATGATTTCAATGCCAAAAGTTGAAAAGATGTCAGAAGGGTTGACTAGGTCCAAATTGGGCTCTTCGTATTGGTCACTCTGTGTAGACTCTAGAATCCCAGGACGTAGGGCAAATCTCTGGAGGGCCAGATTGGGTCTCAGGTTAAGTTGGGGGCGATTAGAAGGCATTATTCTCGGCTTGGGGCGATTGGGAGGGTCTGTTAACGGATCCTCTGTCAGGGACAACCTTTTATCCTCCCATTTCTTGAAGGGACCAGCCACGTCCCCTCGACTTTTAGCCATGCCCCGAGTGGCCATGCCCCGTTTGCCCCTCCCGCTGTGCAAAGACGGACTGAATTCTCTTTCGAGCTCAAATCCGTATTCCAAGTCATTACTCTGACTGCGTACAGTGCCATAATCCTCTCCCAAATGCTCCAGAGATCTAAAATCACTCAGCAGTTCTGAAGAGCTGTAGTCGGTATCGTGGAGTCTAGGGGTCTTCCGAGAAGGGGCGTGGTCGTATTCCCGTTTCCGGGAGGCTGGACGGTCGTACTCACTGTCCCTGTTAAGCGGACTGACGTAATCCCGGTCGGTGGAAGATGAATGGCCATAGTCTCGTTCCCGCGGAATTGAGTGGGTATAGTCTCGGCTCCGTGAAGAGGGGTGGCTGTAGCCTTTGTTGTAGTAGTCGTCTTCCTCTGCAGCGGGGCTGCTTGATCTATAGGATGGCACTGAGAAGTCCTCGCGGGTGTCTTCTCTCCAGTCACTACTACGCGGGTACTCGCTGTCATCAGCCAAATCATCATCATAGCGGGTCCGTGGGACTGGTCGCGAGTGAACTGCAGGGAGACATGCAAACAAGGCATCTGCTGCTTACCGAGGGACCACCAACCAAAGAGCAAGATCAGCCTAAAAGCCCACCACAACACCCAATATTATGAAAATAACATTTTAAGAAACAGAACGTACCACCACAAATCCACACCCTCCTCTACCCACTTCGGCTAGGAAATACTTTTTCAGATCTCCGGTACCAATTTTTGTGTTACAATTGCTGGTTCTCTTTTTTGGTTGGCTGACTTTAACAGTCAGGAAACCGATTTTTACCTACATTCGGCTTCTGGAGAGTGTAATTTCCCTTCCTTTTCACAACAGCAATGCTTACACATCATCTAGAAGAAGCATCTTCTCTTATCGCTATATCCAATGGTGAAGTGGGTGGGGTGTGCTAGTCAAGAGAGCACCAAAACAAGATCAGCAGATGAAGAGAAGATAAAAACAAATCAAAAACCCCAAGCTTTGAAATATTTCACCTCTGGAAGTTATAGCTGTATGAATTTGAGAGCAGGCCTAAGCGACTAAAAAATGAGCTGTGATCCAGAAGATCCACAGATCAATCCTTGTCATCACCAGGGACTCAGCAGATGGCCTTAGACGAGCCATTCTCTAGCACACGGGTGTTGAATCCATAAATGAGACCCTGTCGGGCTGGGCCGTGCGTGTCATAAAATGTAATGTAATGCAAGGTAGCATAGATATAAACTTTATAAAGGACACAAACACAAAGGTTGTGGGTTTTTTTTACTGAAAATAAAAACATGCTTAAAACATTAGCACTCTTGCAATATTTTGTTTATTTAGCAGTGTCTGATAACTGACACCTCTTGCTCTGAATCACTGCATCAAAATGTCTGTGCTGTTGCAATCTTGAGCATGCTGTTCAGGTGTGTATCTCTAAGCTGCAAACCTACAATTACGCAGCAGCAGCAGAAGTGGAAGAAGAAGCAGAAGACAGCCAGTTCCACTACGGGCCTGATAGAAGCGCTCCGGGGGCCTGATCTGGCCCCTGGGCCACATGTTTGACACCCCCGCTCTAGCAGGTGCAGCTCCACTCCCAGCTAGGGGACACTGGACTGATCTGCCTCACAGCACTGAGGCGGAGAAAGCGAAGATAAGGTGCGTAAAGCATGCTGAGCAGTAAGAAGTGCTTCATAAACAGTAAGTGTTATTATCTAACAAAACAGAAGGCTGTGAAACAAAAGCAGAAGCAACTTAACTCCCCAGTGGGAATTAAGAAAGGCTACCTCGAAGCTGATGGAGGGCTTCGTCGATGGGGTCGCTTCGGTCCAGGTGGTACCGCTTCACCTTGGCTTGTATTACGGCATCAAAAGACTCTTGTGACATCCGCCGAGAGGCCATTTTGGTTCTGCAGCAACACAGTCGTCATAAAAACATGAGGTGGCATCCCAGAGCCAGGGTCCTCTTGGCACACATAAGAACATAAGAAGAGCCCTGCTGGATCAGACCGATAGTCCATCTAGTTCAGCATCCTGTCTCACATAGTGGCCAACCAGATCCTCTGGAGGGCCAACAACAGGGCATAGAGGCCGAGGTCACCCCTGATAAGAACATAAGAAGGGCCCTGCTGGATCAGACCAGTGCTCCATCTAGTCCAGCATCTTGTCTTAGAGAGTTGCCAACCAGTTCCTCTGGACAGCCAACAAAAGGACATAAAGGCTGAGGCCTTCCCCTCACGTTGCCTCCTGGCTCTGGAATTCAGAGTATTAGTGCCTTTATCTAATCCCCTTTTAAAGCTGTTTATTCCTGGGATCATCATTACATCATCTGGCAGCAAATTCCATCACTCTCTGTGTAAAGTAGTCTTTCTTTTTGTCCGTGTGTTTTTGGCCCTCCAGAAGAATTCGTTGGCTGTTGCGTTGAGACAGGTTGCTGGACTAGAGGGACCACTGGACAAGATGGACAACGGGGCTCTTCTTATGTTCTTATATTTTTACTACTTGAGGGGGGGAATCGGCTGGATTGGATAAGAACACAGCTGGTGCTGGTTGCAACAGTGGCAAGCCACAGACCTCCAAGCAGAGCATAAAGGAACAACAGGATACTTCATACTGTTGCCTCCAACAACCACTACTCAGAGGTAAACTGCCTCTGAGCATGGAGGTTCTCTTTAGCATAAGAACATAAGAGAAGCCAATGTTGGATCAGGCCAATGGCCCATCCAGTCCAACACTCTCACAGTGGCCAGAAATACCCGGGAGCTATCGGGAGGTCCATCAGTACGGCCAGGACACTAGAAGCCCCCACCCCCCCAGGCACCAAGAATATAGAGCATCACTTGTCCCAGACTGAGAGTTCCTATCTATACCTTGTGGCTAATAGCAACTGATGGACCTCTGCACCATATGTTTATCCAATTCCTTCTTGAAGCCGTCCATGCTTGTAGCCGCCACCACCTCCTGTGGCAGTGAATTTCATGTGCTAACCACTCTTTGGGTGAAGAAGTACTTCCTTTTATTTGTTCTAACCAGACTGCTCAGCAATTTCATTGAGTGCCCATGAGTTCTTGTATTGTGAGAAAGGGAGAAAAGTACTTCTTACTCTGCCTGCTCTATCCCATGCATAATCTTGTAAACCTCGATCATGTCACCCCTCAGCCGTTGTTTCTCCAAACTAAAGAGCCCCAAGAGCTTTAATCGTTCTTCATAGGGAAAGTGTTCCAACCAGTGTTCCCTCTAAGCTGAGTTAGTGTGAGCTAGCTCGCAGTTTTTTAGCCTCCGGCTCACACATTTTTGTCTTAGCTCAGGAAGGATGGCGCCAGTGCAAACTAATTTATGCAGTAGCCAAATTACCTGCTCACAACTTTAATGCCAGTCGCTCACAAAGTAGAATTTTTGTTCACAAGACTCCACAGCTTAGAGGGAACATTGGTTCCAACCCTTTTATCTTTCTAGTTGCCCTCTTCTGCACTTTTCCCAATACTATAATATCCTTTTTGAGATGTGGTGACCAGAACTGCACACAGTATTCCAAATGAGGTTGCACCATCAATTTATACAGGGGCATTATGATACTGGCTGATTTGTTTTCAATTCCCTTCCTTATAATTCCTAGCATAGCATTGGCCCTTTTTATTGCAGTTGCACACCGTCTCAACATTTTCAGTGAGTTATCTACTACAACTCCAAGATCTCTCTCTTGGTCAGTCTCTGCCAATTCAGACCCCATCAACGTGTATTTATAGTTAGGATTTTTGGCCCTAATGTGCATCACTTTGCACTTAGCCACACTGAACCCCATTTGCCACGTTGACGCCCACTCGACCATCCTCGACAGATCTCTTTGGAGTGCCTCACAATCCTCCCTGGTTTTCACCACCCTGAACAATTTTGTGTCATCCGCAAATTTAGCCACTTCACTGTTTAGTCCCAACTCCAAATCATTAATGAACAAGTTAAAAAGCATCGGACCCAGTACTGATCCCTGCAGTACCCCACTGCTCACCACTGCTCACCACCCTCCACTGACAAAATTGCCCATTTATACGCACTCTTTGTTTCCTATTAGCCAGTTTTTGATCCACAAAAGGACTTGTCCTTTTATCCTGTGACTATTGAGCTTACTTAGGAGCCTTTGATGAGGAACTTTATCAAAAGCTTTCTGGAAGTCAAGGTAAACAACATCTATTGGGTCCCCCTTATCCACATGTTTGTTCACTCCTTCAAAGAGCACTAACAGGTTAGCGAGACAAGATCTTCCCTTACAGAACCCATGCTGAGTCTGCCTCAATAGTTTTTGTTCATCAATGTGCTTACTCATTCTTTCCTTAATAACAGTTTCCACCAACTTACCCGGTATTGACATCTGACTGGCCTGTAATTTCCTGGATCTCCTCTGGAACCCTTTTTAAAGATGGGAGTGACCCTAGCTACTTTCCAGTCCTCAGGAATGGAGGCAGATTTTAAGGAAAGATTATATATTTTTGTCAGGACATCCATAAGTTCACATTTGAGTTCTTTCAGAACTCTTGGGTGTATGCCATCTGGGCCTGGTGATTCATCAGTTTTTAAGTTGTCTATCAGTCGTAGGACCTCCTCTCTCGTCACCTCAATCTGACTCAGGTCTTTCAATACCCCTCCCAAAATCAGCAGTTCTGGAGTGGGGAAGCACTTCTCATCTTCCACAGTGAAGACAGAGGCAAAGAATGCATTCAGCTTCTCAGCCACTTCCCTATCATCCTTCAGTACTCCTTTTACCCCTTGGTCATCCAAGGGCCCCACTGCCTCCCTGGCTGGTTTCCTGCTTCTAATGTATTTGAAGAAGGTTTTATTATTGGTCTTTGTTTTTTGCAATATGCCAATGTGTCTGGGAGGTGTTAACAGATTCAGTACACAAGAGCACTTCTTAAGTGGAGAGGTCTATCTAATTCAGTGGTACTTGGCCCACAGCACATGGGGAACCACATTTACTCCCTTCTCTGACATGAGGCCTTCACCTCATGGAGATCCAGTTTACCCATTCCTCCAGCAGCCCCTCTTCTACAGTGGAAACACAGGAACCAAGCTTCCAACCAAAAGCCTTGCCCACTTTCCTGAAGTGGGCAAGTGCCATACTGGGGAACGGTACTTATAAGAGGCACCGGAGACACATCACAGAGCCCCATGTGGCTCCTGAGCCACTCAGTATTCACCGACCTAGTCCGCCAACCCTCTTCCATTACGGTATTTCCATGATGGTATTTTGGCAGTCAAACTCCGGGAAGCTGACAAGCGGGGTATGGAGGCACCATCCATCTGACCCACCCACCCTTGTTTTTTGGTCCCCCAAGCAAGGTATACTACTTCAAGCCATGGAGGAGCCTATTAATCATCATGGCTGACAGGTCTCAATGGCCCTCTCCTCTGACATCAACGTGTTTTAACTCCCTTTTAAAGCCACAGCCGCCACCACCACTACTTCTAGCACCAAATTTCTAATCTACTGATTGAAGAGGCACTTGTCCTTTCACCCATCCTGAATCTGCTTGCTCTCATCTTGATGAGGTGCTCCCCAGTTCAAGTACTACAGGAAGGGGGAAATCTCGTTACCCCCCCCCCCCCCCAAGCTGAATTGCCTCACACACTTTGGCCTTTCTTATCTAGCAAGCTGCTCCACCACTTTGGGGCACATTTACTTGCACTTTACCCTCCTCTTCAAAATCCCCACCCCCCAGATCACCTGTCAGAATTTCTAGAGCAACTCCCAAGGTTTCCCATTCAAGGAGCGAAGAGCCCCTCCTCTTTCCAAGCCGAACAAAATCTTTTAGCCATAGCCTGGTCGGGCATTTCACAAAGCGCTCACCTCAGAACTGACTCTGACGGCCTCCAAGCGAGCACCTTTGATCCGTCACCTTCGGTCCTACAAAGGAAAACAGGATATATGTACGAGAAATGTCTTATCCAGATTCCTCCTTGCGCTTCGCCTGCTGATCAGGCTGTTACTTGAGACAGATAAGCCAGCTTTCCCCTTACTCAGTGTCGGGTTACCAGCTTCGGGTTGGAAAATTAATGGAGAAGGGGGCGATGGAGCTTAGGGAGAGTGGAGTCTGGGGAGAGACGTCAGTGGGGCACAGTGCCAGAGTCCACCACCAAAGCGGCCACTAAACCATCTCTGCCATATGGCTAGGGTTGCCGAGTCCCCCCTGACAACCGGCAGGGTAAGGCTGCCAGATCCAGGTGGGGAAACTCCTGTCGATTTGGGGACGGAGCCTGAGAAGACAGGGACCTCTCAAAGGTGGTACAATGTCAGAGAGTCCACCTTCCAAAGCATCCATCTTCTCCAGGGGAGCTGATCTCTGTAGTCTGTAGGTGAGGTGTAATTCCAGGGGATCTCCAGGTGCCACCTGGAGGCTGGCAACCCTACATGCAGAGATCAGCTGTAATTGCAGGGTTTCTCCAGGCCCTAACTGGAGACTTGGCATCCCTACTCCGTAAGTAGAACTTATCACCGTCTCTCTTCCAGTGGCAGTCAAACTCTGGGAAGCTGACAAGCAGGGTATGAAAGCACCATCCATCCCACCCCCTTTGTTTTTTGGTTCCCCAAGCAAGATCTACTACTTCACGCCACGGAGGATCTTATTAATCATCATGGCTGACAGTTCTCATAATTTCAGGACTTCCCCAGGCCCTGACTGGAAACTGGCATCCTTACTCAATAAGCGGGGAATCCCCTGGAATTAGTCATCGCGGAGTAATTCCAGGAGATCCCCAGGTCCCACCTGCAGGCCGGCAACCCTACACCCAGAGACCAGCGGTAATTTCAGGGTCTCTCCAGGCCCCGCCTGGAGACTGGCATCTTTACTCAATAAGTGGGGAATCCCCTGGAATTAGTCCTCGGGGAGTAATTCCAGGGGATCCCCAGGTCCCACTGGAGGCCGGCAACCCAGCGGTAATTTCAGGGTCTCTCCAGGCCCCGACTGGAGACTGGCATCCCTACTCAATAAGTACCCCTAAGATTGCCAGCTCTGGCCTGGGAGATTCCTGTGGATTTGGGGAGAGCGGGGGGGGGGAGTTTGGGAGGAGAGCAGAGCAGGGGTGCCCAACCTCCAAAGCTGCCGTTTGCCTCAGGAGAACTGACCTCTGAGGTGTGAACGCCAGCTGTAACCAGTGTTCCCTCTAAGCTGAGTTAGTGTGAGCTAGCTCACAGTTTTTTAGCCTCCGGCTCACACATTTTTGTCTTAGCTCAGGAAGGATGGCTCCAGAGTAACCTAATTTATGCAGTAGCCAAGTCGCTCGCTCACAACTTTCATGCCAGCAGCTCACAAATTAGCATTTTTGCTCACACGACTCCATGGCTTAGAGGGAACATTGGCTGTAACCCCAGGAGCCCCCCCAGGCTCCACCCAGCCACACACCCCAGGCCCCAGCTTTGCTAGCAGCAGCAGGCGCTTCCACGCCCAGGAGAGGCTCCGCCTGCAGATCCCAGCATAGGAACAGTCTACGGTTGCCAGCGCTGGGTGTGGAAAATCCTCGAGATTTTTGGGAGGGTGGAGCCTGGGGAGGGCGGGGTTTGAGGAGGGCGGGGACTTCAGTGGGGTGTGATGCCGTAAAGACCGCCTTCCAAAGTGGCCAAATTCTCCTGGTGAACTGATCTCTGTCGCCTGGAGATCAGTTAGAATTAGGATTGCCAAGTCTGGGTCGGGAAATACCGAGAGACTTTGGGGGAGGATCCGGGAGAGGGCGGGGTTTGGGGAGGGGCCTCAGCACGGGACGATGCCACGGAGTCCACCTTCCAAAGCAGCCATTTTCTCCGGGGGAGCCCGTCTCTGTCGGCTGGGGATCGGTTGTAAAAGCGGGAGATCCCCAGGCCCCACCTGGAGGCTCGCAACCCTAGTTATAATCCCAGGGGAACTCCAGCTGCCTCCTGGAGATTGGTAACCTCGGAGCAGGCCAAGGCCGAATTCTCCCGTTAGTCTGCTGGCAACCCACCTCTCCAAGACAGGCCTTCCTCTTCCCCTCTCCGAGACCCTGTGGGGTGAGGAAAGCCTCTTCCGCGCTTCAGTTCCAGGGGAAGGGGTCTCCCCTTAGCTACCCCACGACAACCCCCGCCTCTCAAGCTTCCCTCAGCAACCGCCGGTCAAGAAAGAATCCCACAAGCTACGGACAAGCCTCCCGGCGCATGCGCCCGGCGCACCAGCCCACCCCCTTTTCTCGTCACTTCCTCGAGCGCATGCGCAGATAACGGTAGCGGTCTTCTTGCCGAACGCTTCCGCTGCAGAAGGTGCAGCGATTCTATAGATCGGGTGGGGAAGAGAAAGGGGGGGAAAGTTATTTCTACGCATGCGCGTATTATAGCTGTTTCCCTGTCAGCGCATGCGCAAAAAATCGGAGCGTTTCTGTTCCCCATTAACGCCTTTTCCCGGGGAGGATCGCTCTCATTGGGCATGCGCACAAGTCCCGCCTTGTCTAGGAGGAGTTCGTCATTTACTCGCCAGCTGCAACGACGAGTATTTAATTCTCCCTTCCCTCCCCACCACCCACCTCGTAGAGCGCGTTAAGGAAGCGGAAATTCACCCACCCGCGAATCGCCAAAACGCACGCGCTCTTTAGTTTCCCCAATGGATAGCCACGCGCATGCGCCAAGGTCTGACGTTCCGGCTGTGGAAAAGTGACGCATGCGCAGTGAAACATCCTTTTATGGCAGTTGGCCGGCGTTTCTATTGGCTAGCGGGGACACCACTGGGTACGGCAGTTGGGGGTTGTATGGGGGCCGCGCGGGGCCAAAATTAGTGTAGGCGCTGTAATTAGCTGCTGTTGATGCACATTTTTTGGAGCTCGGCAGTTTCAGTGCTGCCTTATTAGTTCGAGAGGGCGGTCGCTGGGAGCGCCAAGGAACCAGGTAAGCAGAGCGAGAAGACTGCAATATTGTTGTTGTTCAGTCGCAGAGTCGAGTCCGACTCTTCGAGACCCCATGGACCAGATCACGCCAGGCCTTCCTGTCTTCCGCCGTCCTCTGAAGTTTGCTCAATTTCATGTTCGTTGCACCGATGGCACTGTCTAACCATCTCATCCTTTGCTGTCCCCGTCTTCTTTGACCTTCAATCTTTCCCAGCATCAGGGTCTTCTCCAGTGAGTGCTCCCTTCTCATTTGGTGGCCAAAGTATTTGAGCTTCAGTTTCATTATCTGGCCTTCCAGGGAACAGTCAGGGTTGATTTCTTTTAGGACTGACTGATTTGATCTTCTTGCAGTCCAAGGGACTCTCAAGAGTCTTCTCCAGCACCATAGTTCAAAAGAATCTATTCTTCAGCGCTCGGCCTTCCTTATAGTCCAACTCTCGCAGCCATACATGACTACTGGGAATACCATTGCTTTGACCATGCGGACTTTTGTTCATGCTACTTTTTATTATGCTGTTGAGGTTCTCCATCGCTTTCCTCCCAAGAAGCAGGCGTCTTTTAATTCCATGGCTGCTGTCACAGTCTGCGGTGATCTGGGATCCCAGGAACGTGAAGTCTGTCACTACTTCCACGACTTCCCCTTCTATTTGCCAAGGAGTGATGGGGCCGGATGCCATGATCTTAGTTTTTTTGATGTTGAGCTTCAAGCCCACTTTTGCGCTCTCCACTTTTACCCTGAGCAAGAGGCTCTTTAGGTCCTCTTCACTTTCAGCCATTAGAGTGGTATCATCTGCATATCTGAGGTTGTTGATCTTTTCCCCAGCAATCTTAATTCCCGCTTGTGATTCATCCAGGCCAGCATTTCGCATGATGTACTCTGCATATATATTAAATAAGCAAGGTGACAGTATACATCCTTGTCGTACTCCTTTTCCTATGCTAAACCAATCAGTTGTTCCATATCCGGTTCTAACTGTCGCTTCTTGGCCCTTATACAGGTTTCTCAAGAGACATGTGAGGTGGTCTGGTACTCCCATCTCTTTAAGGACCTGCCATAGTTTGTTGTGATCCACACAGTCAAAAGCTTTAGCATAGTCAATGAAGCAGAAGTAGATATTTTTCTGGTACTCTCTTGCTTTCTCCATAATCCAGCGAATGTTGGCAATTTGATCTCTAGTTCCTCTACCTCTTCGAAACCCAGCTTGTACTTCTGGTAGTTCTCTATCCACGTACTGTTGAAGCCTAGCTTGTAGGATCTTGAGCATGACCTTGCTAGCGTGTGATATGAGTGCAATTGTGCGATAGTTTGAACATTCCTTGGCGTTGCCCTTCTTTGGGATTGGAATGTATACTGATCTTTTCCAATCCTGAGGAAAAGATGCTTAAGATGTGCTTAGCATTTATGTACGCTTAGCTGTCTCTCTTTTTTTTTTTTTTGCACTTCTGGGACTCTGTCTGGATGCTGCAGGCAGCCTTACCCACACATAAATCCTAAATGGATGCGATGCACACGCAACCTGAGCTTTATGCATGCTTATGTAGAAATAAATCCTTCTACTACAGCATTAGGAAGGGCTTAGTGTAGGTTAAGTCTCTTATCTGTTACCCTTGAGAAAGTGCTTGCTTTTCAAGGTGCCATTTTATTTCGATTTTTCCCCCCTACTACTACAGATGAACATGGCTCTCTGCCTGAAGCGATCGTACTGCAGTCATCCTATGCTAGTTTACTCTGGAATCTATTTATTTATTTATTTCCCGCAAGCAAGCTCAGGGTGGGGAACCACATCCAACAATACAATAAATAGAGCTAGAATTTAAACACAGTAATATGCATTAAAAGGGTTGATTGCATCCCAAGAAAGGAATCGGTTGGTTGTGAGGGATTCATTGGTTCTCTTACAGCACATAAGTGATAGCCAGCTGTTAGTGAATGGTTGACAACAGCCTCACTAAGACTCCAGTAGACCAACGTATCTGTATATGCAGTCAGTCAGTGGAAGACCTTTCTCACTGTATCCTGGCCTGTCCTTCATACACAGAACCCAGGGCCAAATTTTTAGCAACGCGATTGACAGCCCAATACCCCCTGTCTGATTATGACAAGATAGCCCTTATGCTCTCAGGCGAGGATTCCTTCATCTCTGCAAGAGTGGCTTTCTTTGCCTTGGCTGCTAGAAAGATTAGAGCAAAGAAATTAAACAGTACCGTTGCAACCAAGTGAGAGATTTTTAAAGGTCTTATCAGTTCTAATTGTTAGAGGCCAAGATGGTCTTAGCAGGTGTTTTATACATGTTAGTAGAGGTTGAATTTTTAAAATTATTCTTATTATTTAATGTATAAACTTTCTGAGAGTGTTTTGATATTGATATGGCCATATACAATAAAATGATTCTACCTTCTACCTACCAAAAAAAAAACCCAGCCTCACTACAACAACAA
This sequence comes from Gekko japonicus, assembly GCF_001447785.1. NCBI lineage: Eukaryota > Metazoa > Chordata > Lepidosauria > Squamata > Gekkonidae > Gekko > Gekko japonicus. Next base: position 137,249 of record NW_015176518.1, on the reverse strand, counting down.
CAAGTAGACTTATAGCAACATAGGCACCTGCTGCCTGATCTTTTTAGTTAGAAATGCTGGGGATTGAGCCTGAGATGTTCTGTGTGCAAAGCAGTTGCTCTGCCATTGAGCCTCAGCCACTCCTGGTATATGCCTGCAACTCTACCAGGTGAGAGGTCTTTCCCAACCCAGGGCCTTCTGCAAGCAGAGCAGTGGAGTCGCCTAGTGAGCGAGGGACACAGTGACCTGCCACAGATTGAGTCAGACCACTGACCCAGGCAGCAGAGAAAGTGTTTTCCCACTTAGGCCCTTCTGAATTGAGTCAGGTCCTCCTGATTGCAAAACTCTGACTGTATGAAGCTGCCTTCATCCAAAGAAGTTGTTAGGAAGTAGACTTGAGGACTTCTGAGAGCCAGTTTGGTGTAGTGGTTAGGAGCATGGACTCTAATCTGGGCGAACCGGGTTTGATTCCCCACTTCTCTGCATGCAGCTGCTTGGTGACCTTGGGCAAGCCACAGTTCTCTCAAGAACAGTTCCCAAAGAGCTCTCTCAACGTCACTTACCTCACAGGGTGTCTGTTGTGGGGAGAGGAAGGGAAGGAGATTGTAAGCCATTCTGAGACTCCTCTTCTTCTCTTTACACAATGAATGATAAAAACGTGGGGTTCGTTGCCAGAGGATGTAGTGATGGCCACAGGCATAAACAGCTTTCAGGGGGAACTAGGCAAATCCAATGAGGTCTATCAGTGGCTACTGGCCATGGGAACTAAAGGGAACCTCCACGTTCAGAGGCAGTCAACCTCTGAATACCAGCACCAACATCAGGTGAAGGCCTCGGCCTCTCTGCCCTGTTGTTGGCCCTCCAGGGGAACTGTCTGGCCATTGTGTGAGACAGGATGCTGGACCAGATGGCCTATTGGTCTGATCCAGCAGGTCTCTTCTCATGTTCTTATGAAGGCCTAAGCCTCTCTGCCCTGTTGTTGGCCCTCCAGAAGGACTGGCTGGCCACTGTGTGAGACAGGATACTGTACTAGAGGGACTATTGGTCTGTTTCAGCAGGGCTTTTCTTATGTTCTTATCAGGGAAGGCCTCGGCCTCTATGCCCTGGTGTTGGCCCTCCAGAGGAACTAGTTGGCCTCTGTGTGAGACAGGAAGCGGGACTACAGATCCAGCGGGACTCTCCTTCTGCCTTGTACAGAATCAGACTTAGTTCACCCAGTCAGCATGCCTATTCTGACTAACGATGACTCTCCAGGGTCTCTGGCAGAGTAATACCTTTCACAGCACCTGCTACTTGAGTCTCTTTAAATGGAGAATAGACCTTTTGCATGCAAAGAATATGTAACACATGGCAGCAGCTCAGACCCTTGGCGTACACTTGAAACAAGCCCATTTCTCTTAAGCTTCAAATTCATTGCAAAGGCTGCATCTTTCCCAGGCAAGCCAAATGGGTAAAGAAGGTTGTGGTAGAATGCCAAGTGGTGTCTATGCAGGGGCTGCTGGCACGGAGCTGCATCCAGGGAAGATATTTTGGGCATTTTTGCTACTGCAGTGGTGAGCTCTCTCAGTGTAAGTAGGGGCATCCTGCCAAAATCAACTTGGGCATAATGCAGCAGTTTTTCTCCCCTTTAGAACTTTTAACGAAAAATTGTTTTTAAAAAGCGTTTCACTCAGTCTAAAAGGAAAACAAATGTAGGAGGGTTCTTTGGGGGTGGGGGGGCAATGATCCCCCAGATTTCCCAGTTCTCCCATTAAGAAGTTGTTAAAAGTACTTTGGAATTTTTCCTCCTCATTATTTCCCGTGGGTTGTCGCATCTCCAGTCTGGAAAAATGCCTAATCTGAGATGCTGGAGATTTCCGATCAGTCCAAACAGACACCTCTGGACTAAAAGACTGTAGAATGGGGGTGTCAAACTCATTTGTTATGAGGGCCGGATCTGGCATAAATGAGACCTTGTTTAGCCGGGGCCATGTGTGTCATGAAATGTAATGCCAGGTAGAGGAGATATAAACTTTATAAAGGACACAAACACAAAGGATTTTTTAAAACTTAAAATAAAAACATGCTTAAAACATTAGTACTCTTGCCATTTTTTTGTTTTCTGGAGAAGACTCTTGAGAGTCCCCTGGACTGCAAGGAGATCAAATCTATCCTAAAAGATATCAACCCTGACTGTTCCCTGGAAGGCGAGATACTGAAGCTCAAATACTTTGGCCACCAAATCAGAAGGGAGCACTCACTGGAGAAGACCCTGATGCTGGGAAAGATTGAAGGTTAAAGAAGGGGGTGGCAAAGGCTGAGATGGTTAGACAGTGTTATCGAGGCAAGGAACATGAAATTAAGCAAACTCTGGAGCGTGACGGAAGACAGGAGGGCCTGGCGTGATGTGGTCCATGGGGTTGCGAAGAGTCGGACTCGACTGTACAACTGAACAACAACAACAACAAATATTTTGTTTATTTAACAGTGTCTGATAACTGACAGGTGTGTATCTGTAAGCTGCAAACCTACGATGACGCAGCAGCAGAACTGGAAGAAGAAGCAGAAGACAGCCAGTTCAACTGCAGGTCTGATAGAAGCCCTCTGGGGGCCCCGGGACGCATGTTTGACACCCCTGCTGTAGAGATTTTAATAGACAAAAATTGAACTAGATGGGCCAAAAGGGCAACTTCATGTCTTGGTGGGGAAGCATGTCTCAGTGTTAAAGCACATTCTCCGCGTGCAGAATCTTGCGATCCATCCTCTTCATTTCCCCTTCAAGGATTTCAGGTGGCAGGTGCTAAGGAAGGCATTTCCCTGCCCAAGGCCCTGGAGAGCTGCTGCCAGCCGGAGTTGGTAGTCCCAAGCTTAGCTGAACCCAGGGTCTGATTGTAGGCAACTCGTAGGCAGGTGTACATTGGAGACATTCAAACACGAGAAGACAGATTTCTGGAATATCACATTCTATTTGTTTAATGTTGGAATGAGAATTGTCATGATGGTGTTCAAAGGAAACACTTCTTTATACAATGAGCGATGTAAAATGTGGAATTTGCTGAAAGAGTATGTAGTGATGGCCGGAAGTACAGACAGTTTTAAAAGGGGATTAGACAGATTTGTGAAGGAGAGATCTGTCAGTGGCTCCTAGCTGTGATGACTAAAGGGAACCACTGTGTTTGGAGGCAGTCAACCTCCGGATCCCAGTGTCTCAGCCTCTATGCCAGGGGTGCATGCGGCCTGGGGGCTGGATCAGGCCCCTGGAAGGCTTCTATCAGGCCCGCAGTGGAACTGGCTGTCTTCTGCTTCTTCTTCCAGTTCTGCAGCTGCTGCATTGTTGTAAGTCTGCAGTTTACAGATACACACCTGAATAGCATACTCAAGATTGCAAACGCACAGACACTTTGATGCAATAATTCAGAGCAAGAAGTGTCAGTTATCAGACTCGGTTAAATAAACAAATTTGCAAGAGTTCTAATGTTTTAAGGATGTTTTTATTTTAAGTAAAAAAAAAACCCCTTTGTGTTTGTGTCCTTTATAAAGTTTATATCTCTGCTACGTGGCATTACATTTTATGGCACACAAGCCCCGGCCCAACAAGGTCTCATTTATGTCAGATCCGGCCCTCATAACAAATAAGTTCTATGCTCTATGCCCTGTTGTTGGCCCACTGTAGTAACTGGTTGGCCACTGTGTGAGACAGGATGCTGGACTATGTAGACCACTGGTCCAATCCAGCAGGGTTCTTTTAAGTTCTTTGTTTTCCTAGGTGAAAACCTTGTTCCCCGTTTGGATTGCCAGTTTTAGAAGAAGAAGCATAAACATAGATAAACTCCATTCACATTTCTCTCTTGCAGGCCAAGAATCCAGATCTGTGTAGAATCAACATGGCAGCCAAACGGATTATCCAGGAGACATTTGACAGTGTGGTGCAGGAAAATATCAGTGAGTTTGGCATGGAACCGGAAGAAGCAGTGATTGACGCTATCCAGCAGTTTGAGTCTCAAGGTACTTCTTGCTGAACATGGATGGCTGTGCTTTTCAGGAATATGCGCCAGCCAGTGGTTTCAAGCTGCATTTGGGGGAACCCAAACGTTCCTCAGAAGCTTTGGAAGGATTCTTTGGTACATGGGTGCTATTATAGTGGGGGTTCAAGTGACTTGACCAAATGTCTGATTATCAGATGGGAAACGGCTTCTCTGAGCAATGCTGTTGTACTTGTATTATTGTATTCTATCCTTCCCATTAAACAAAGTTTGAGTCCGGTACGAATTTTTTGTTCAGGTTGGTAACTAGGGGGAATTAAGAGGCATTCAGAAGTTTGAGCAATAAACATTTAAAAAATTTTTTTTTAAGTTTGAGTCCAGTGGAACCTTTAAGACCAACAAAGTTTAATTCTTTAATTGGTGGTCTCCCAAGGTGCCCCTGGACTCAGACTTTGTTCTGTTGCTTCAGACCAACACAGCTATCCACCTGAATCTATTATTTCCCATTGTAAGTCTGTTTAAGCAGAGAAGGAGTTGGCATTTACCACTTAAATCCAGTTTGGTGCATTGGTTAAGTGTGCGGACTCTAATCTGGGAGAACTGGGTTTGATTCCTCACTCCTCCACTCGCAGCTGTTGGATGACCTTGGGCAAGCCATAGTTCTGTCAGAGCTGTCCTTGAAAAAGAGTCGTTTCTGTCAGAGCTCTCTCAACCCCGCTTACCTCACAGGGTGTCTGTTGTGGGGAGGGAAAGGAGTTTGTAAGCCGTTCTGAGACTCCTTTGGGTAGTGAATGGCGGGGTATAAATCCAATCTCTTCTTTTACCTCGCAGGGTGTCTGTTGTGGAGAGGGGAAGAGAAAGGAGTTTGTAAGCCACTCTGAGACTCCTTTGGGTAGTGAAGGGTGGGGTATAAATCCAATCCCTTCTTCTTTTACCTCACAGGGTGTCTGTTCTGGGTCTGTTCTGGGGAGGGGGAGGGAAAGCCGCTCTGAGACTCCTTTGGGTAGTGAAGGGCGGGGTATAAATCCAATCTCTTCTTCTTCTTTTACCTCACAGGGTGTCTGTTCTGGGGAGGGGGAGGGAAAGGAGTTTGCAAGCCGCTCTGAGACACCTTTGAGTAGTGAAGGGCGGGGTATAAATCCAATCTCTTCTTCTTTTACCTCACAGGGTGTCTGTTGTGGGGAGGGGAAGGGAAAGGAGTTTGTAAGCTGCTCTGAGACTCCTTTGGGTAGTGAAGGGCGGGGTATAAATCCAATCTCTTCTCTCCTCTCTTCTTAAAAATAAATAAATGGCAGACATCCCTGAGAGAGAGTTTGCACACCCACTGTGGATCTTCCTCCACAGCTTCGGGTGTGTTCTGGGGGAGCCTTCAGCCCGAGTGGGAGTTAGGCCCAGCTGGTGGAATGGAGCACATGACCAAGGAAGCAGTTCAGCATGGCAAAGTGTGAATGTATGGTGCTGCCTTAGACTGACACAGACTGTCGTCTCCTTTGACTGTCAGTGGCTCTTCCCCCATTGAGGAGTGCCTTCCTTCAGTCCCGTGTCTCCTGCACACACACACAACCCGTTCCCGAGCTGCGAGGGTTCCCAAAGGGTGTATGGTCCCCAGGGAGGGGTCTACAAATCTTACGGGCCCTTCAGGGCTTTAGGGGCAAATAGGGGATCTCTGCCAGCACCTTCTTTCCACTTTTGCAAGGGCTCCTGACAGCCAGGAGCTCAGTTGTTTTACGGTGTTTGCCCTGCCTTTAGGATAAATCCTGAGAGATCTCTCCCAGACCCTTTTAAAAAGGTGGCACACAGCAAATGGGAATGCAACCTGACATTAGGGCACTGGCTTATGGCTGCCAGTTACAAGGGTCCGGGCATGGAATGGGTCAGTGGGGGCTTGGGGGGGAGGTATTTGTGAATTCCCTGCATTGTGCACGGGATTGGGCTAGATGACCCTGAAGGTCCCTTCCGGCTCTGTGATTCTATGAAGGCAGGGGTCATTTCCTGCAGGAGCGCACAGGAGCGAAGCTCCGACAGTAAAGAGCCCAGGGGGCGGGCTCATGCAACAAGCCCAACCCCCTGCTCCCAGCACCCCTCAGTCAGAGCAAGAAGCAGCCAGGTACGTTGCAGAGGCCCCCCCCCGGCCCCCAGTCCAAAAGTGGGGAATCAAACCTGGTTCTCCCAGATTAGAGAACATAAGAACATAAGAACATAAGAGATGCCAATGTTGGATCAGGCCAAAGGCCCATCCAGTCCAACACTCTGTATCCCACAGTGGCCAGAAATACCAGTGCCATCAGGAGGTCCACCAGTGGGGCCAGGACATTAGAAGCCCTCCCACTGTTGACCCCCCCCCAAGCACCAAGATGACAGAGCATCACTTGCCCCAGAGTCCCTATCTATACCTTGTGGCTAATAGCCACTGATGGACCTCTGCTCCATATGCTTATCTAATTCCCTTTTGAAGCCGTCCATGCTTGTAGCTGCCACCACTTCCTGTGGCAGTGAATTCCAAGTGTTAATCACTCTTTGGGTGAAGAAGTACTTCCTTTTATCCGTTCTAACCCGACCGCTCAGCAATTTCATGGAGTGCCCACGGGTTCTTGTATTGTGAGAAAGGGAGAAAAGTACCTCTTTCTCTACCTGCTCTTTCCCATGCATAATCTTATAAACCTCAATCATGTCACCCCTCAGTCGTCGTTTCTCCAAGCTAAAGAGCCCTAAGCGCCTTAACCGTTCCTCATAGGGAAAGTGTTCCAACCCTTTTATCATTCGAGTTGCTCTTTTCTGCACTTTTTCCAAAGCTATAATATCCTTTTTAAGGTGTGGTGACCAGAATTGCACACAGTATTCCAGATGAGGTCGCACCATTGATTTATATAGCGGCATTATGATATTGGCTGATCTGTTTACAATACCCTTCCTAATAATCCCCAGCATAGCATTGGCCTTCTTTATTGCAGTCACACACTGTCTCGACATTTTCAGTGAGTTATCTACTACAACTCCAAGATCTCTCTCTTGATCTGTCTCTGCCAGTTCAGACCCCATCAACGTGTATTTATAGTTAGGATTTTTGGCTCCAATGTGCATCACCTTGCACTTGGCCACATTGAACCCCATTTGCCATGTTGACGCCCACTCGCCCAACTTTGACAGATCCCTTTGGAGTGCCTCACAATCCTCACTGGTTTTCACCACCCTGAACAACTTCGTATCATCCGCAAATTTAGCCACTTCACTGCTTACTCCCAACTCCAAATCATTAATGAACAAGTTAAAAAGCAGTGGACCAAGTACTGATCCCTGTGGTACCCCACTGCTTACACCCCTCCACTGGGAGAACTGCCCATTTATACTCACTCTCTGTTTTCTATTAATTAGCCAGTTTTTGATCCATAAAAGGACTTGTCCTTTTATCCCATGATTTTTGAGCTTACTTAGGAGCCTTTGATGAGGAACTTTATCAAAAGCTTTCTGGAAGTCAAGGTAAACAATATCTATTGGATCCCCCTTGTCCACATGTTTGTTCACCCCCTCAAAGAACATTAACAGGTTAGTGAGACAAGATCTTCCCTTACAGAACCCATGTTGAGTCTGCCTCAATAGGTTTTGTTCATCTATGTGCCTACTAATTCTTTCCTTAATAATGGTTTCCACCAATTTACCCGGTATCGACGTCAGACTGACTGGCCTGTAATTTCCCGGATCTCCTCTGGAACCCTTTTTAAAGATGGGAGTGACATTAGCTACCTTCCAGTCCTCAGGAATGGAGGCTGATTTTAAGGAGAGATTACATATTTTTGTCAGGAGATCCACAAGTTCACAATTGAGTTCTTTCAGAACTCTTGGATGTATGCCATCTGGGCCTGGTGATTTATCAGTTTTTAAGTTGGCTATCAGTTTTAGGACCTCCTCTCTCGTCACTTCAATCTGACTCAGGTCTTTCAACACCCCTCCCGAACTCAGCGGCTCTGGAGTGGGCAAGCACCTCTCATCTTCCACAGTGAAGACGGAGGCAAAAAATGCATTTAGCTTCTCAGCCATTTCCCTATCATCCTTCCGTACTCCTTTTACACCTTGGTCATCCAAGGGCCCCACTGCCTCCCTGGCTGGTTTCCTGCTTCTAATGTATTTGAAGAAAGTTTTATTGTTGGTCTTTACATTTTTTGCTATATGCTCCTCATATTTCCTTTTTGCCTGCCTGACTACAGACTTGCATTTTATTTGCCATAGCCTGTGTTCCGTTTTATCAGCCTCACTGTGACTAGCTTTCCACCGCTTAAAGGAATTTTTTTTACCTTTTACAGCTTCCATTACTTTGTTTGTTAACCATGTAGGCTTTTTCTTATACCTGTTTGTGCCTTTCCTAATCTGCGGAATATATTTTTTTTGAGCTTCTAGAATCGTAGTTTTAAATAGTTTCCAAGCTTCCCCAATGGTTTTGACTCTTTCTACTTTTCCCTTCAGTTTCCTCCCCACATGTCCCCTCATATCAGAAAAATTACCCCTTTTAAAGTTAAAAGTGGTTGTGTGAGTCTTAATGAGCTCCTGCACCTCTTCTTCTATGAAATGACCCCTGTATGAAGGTATGCCTGATACCTGTGGTTCATTTGCAAGTATCATGAAAAAGGATACCTTGTCTGGAGTTCTGTTTTTATGTCCTTATTTTGGTTTGGTGGTGGGAGCACAGTGTCTACTGTGGCTGAGTGCTTGGTGGAGGATGGTGGGTCGAAGAACCGCTGGCCCAGATCACTGTTTGAACAGCCAGCGCTGTGCCAGAAGATGCCTGCAAGAGCCAAGTGGCTTTACTAAGATATGTGTAAAATGTATTTATGTGCAACTTAAGAACATAGGAGAAGCCATGTTGGGTCAGGCCAGTGGCCCATCCAGTCCAGTACTCTGTGTCACACAGTGGCTACAACCCAGGTGCCATCAGGAGGTCCACCAGCGGGGCCAGAACTCCAGAAGCCCTTCCACTGTCGCCCCTCCCAAGCACCAAGAATACAGAGCATCACTGCTCCAGACATAATAACATAAGAGAAGCCATGTTGGATCAGGCCAATGGCCCATCCAGTCCAACACTGTGTCACACAGTGGCCAAAACCCAGGTGCCATCAGGAGGTCCACCAGCAAGGACAGATCTCCAGAAGCCCTCCCACTGTTGCTCTCCAAGCACCAAGATTACAAAGCATCACTGCCTCAGACATAAGAACATAAAAGAAGCCATGTTGGATCAGGCCAATGGCCCCTCCAGTCCAACACTCTGTGTCAGACAATGGCCAAAACCCCGAGGCCATCAGATGATCCAACAGTGGGGCCAGAACTCCAGAAGACCTCCCACAGCTGCCCTCCAAGCACCAAGATTACAGCGCATCACTGCCTCAGGCATAAGAACATAAGGGAAGCCATGTTGGATCAGGGAAATGGCCTATCCAGTCCAATGCTCTGTTACACAGTGGCCAAAACCCAGGTTCCACCAGTGGGGGCAGAGCTCTAGAAGCCCTCCCACCGTGGCCCCGCAAGCACCAATACAGAGCATCACTGCTGCAGAGAGTGTGTTCCAGAGACGGCCTTCTCAGTCATGGGATTCAAATTCTGTAAATAAACCACCGGGGGGAGGGGCAGAGATATGGGGTCAAGTGAGAAGAATTGTTTGTGGACCTTGATGCAGTCTTCTTTTTCTGTCTCTCTTGCTTTCTCCAGGTGTGGATTTGAGCAACATAGTGAAAGTAGCCCCCAATCCTGTCCCTGAGAATGGTCAAGAACAGAAGCATGTCATTCTGCAGGTGAGGGGAGATCTGGGGATGGGGGGCTGTCTGGGAAAGGGCGAGGTCCCTTGATGTGATATATATGGGAAGCGTTTGAAAGAAGTAATTTAATTTTGGGAGTGCCATCATTTTGATAGTGTTGATTCTACCCATGATTGTCAGCTGTAACTGGGACCATCTTTTAATATCTCTTCTTATTTGCAGAATAACCAGGTGGAAGTTTAGCTGTTGTAGTTTATTTAAATTCTTTGGGATAGTAACTCCCATATATTTGAATGATTTATGATGTATGGAGAATCCTAACTTGTTTTGAATTTCCAGTTGCAGATAAGCAGAGAACATATTACCAAAGGTGTAACTTATCAATTATACTCGGTATCTCCTCTTGTTGAGATAAATGTTCTAAGATAGGAAACCAAACAGAAACAATTTTCTTAACTGTCTATCATTAGTCTCATTCTAAATGTCCAAAAGCTTTCTGTGCATCAAGGTAAACTCACTCGATTTCCAATGCATGGCTAATATGGTGGAATCAGTTAGTCATGTCCTCCTGTTCTGCAGATTCTATCAGGAGGACCGAGACCATCTTATACTACCCCTTCTGTCTAGATTTAGCCCTCTGCGGTCTTATCTTGACTTCAGGCCAGAAGTCCTTCATAAATTCCTCCTAGAAAACGTTCAGAGCTCAGTGACTTACGCTGTGGCAAAATTTTGTTGCTTAGCTATTAGGAAACGTAAACTTATTTTAGCTGAAAAAATTGTATGATTCTCTTATTAACATTATTTTATTTTACTAATTTTATTAATTTTATCTTGTTAATGTTTTTATATTATTGCTATGTTATTGTTGTTTTAATCTTTCTTATATCAGAATTGTACTGTTTTACTGGCTCTTGCCGTAATAAATTAGATCACGGCATCAAGAGATGCTATGGCTAATGGCGTCTGATTTTTTTAACTAACGTAAATGGTATTCAGTATTCTACGGGAATGAGGGGATTCTAATCAGACCAGCTTGCAAAATCTGGTTTCCTCCCTAGCTGTAATCTATAGGTTCTTTCTCTTTTCCTTCCGCAGACGTTGGACTCCCTCCAGAAAGCTGTGGTTGACTCTGACTCTAGCAAAGTCGATGAGCTTCTAGTCAGCTTTGCCGAGCAGTGCAGACAGGAACTGGCAGTCCGTTACCTGGCGGGGCAGAAAGGGGCCTACCCCGCTGTGCTGGCGGCTTGTCGGCTGGCGTCTGAAGACAGGTGCTCGCTGCTTAAAGCCCTCAATGCCCTCTCTGCGCTCATGGATGGCCAGCCTGACCTCCTTGATGCCTCCGGGCAGGAGCTGTTGCTGCGAGTGCTGCGGGAGAGCCGGGACGATGCTGAACTGACCCTTGCCGCGGTGCGTGGCATTCGCTACGCCTGCCTGAAGCACGAGCAGAACCGGCAAGACCTGGTGAAAGGCGGCATCCTCCAGCTTCTGGCTGGGGCCATCGTCCGACATGGGGACCGCGCCGATGTCGTCCGGGAGGCCTGCTCGGGGCTGCGCATCCTGACATTTGACGATGACATCCGGGTGCCCTTTGGCCACGCCCATGACCACGCCAAGATGATTGTGGTGGAACACGACGGTTTGAGGATCCTTATAGAAGCAGCCAAAGGTAGACACGGCGTGTGCGTGCCCAGCTCAGTGTGTGGGGGTGCCAACCTCCAGCTGGTTCCAGCCACAAATGGACCACAGTGACTCAACCAAGGTTGCACCCCACCAGTGTTCACTGTGGAAAAATGGATTCAAGTCCAATTACAGTCCACAGATTTGCTGCTGCTTCTTTTTGTTTGGTGTCGTGGTTAAGTGTGTGGACTCTAAACTGGGAGAAATGGGTTTGATTCCCCACTCCTCCACTTGCATCTGCTGGATGACCTTGGGCAAGCCGTAGTTCTGACCAGAGCTGTCCTTGAAAAAGACCAGTTTCTGTCAGAGCTCTCTTAGCCCCACCTCCCTCACAGGGTGTCTGTTGTGGGGAGGGAAAGGGAAAGGAGTTTGTAAGCCGCTCTGAGACTCCTTTGGGTAGTGAAGGGCAGGGTATAAATCCAATCTCTTCTTCCTCTTCTTGAAAAAGAGCCGTTTCTGCCAGAGCTCTTTCAGCCCCACCTACCTCACAGGGTGTCTGTTGTGGGGAGGGGGAGGGAAAGGAGTTTGTAAGCCGCTCTGAGACTCCTTTGGGTAGTGAAGGGCAGGGTATAAATCCAATCTCTTATTATTATTATCATTATTATTTTACGTCATGCAGTGCTGCTGCTGCTGCTTCCAACAGTTGTCATGCGACTACAGATTTTCCAGGTAAACAATCTGTTTCCCTCAGTGCTTCATCATCATCAGCCCATGCAGATGCCGAGAAAATACAAGATTAATTCTGAGTAGGAGATGTAGAGCATGGGCTCCAAGTATAAAGTGACCTGACAAAGCATTGAGGGAAACAGATTGTGTAGCTGGGAAATCTGTAGTCGCATGACAGTTTGTTGGAAGCAGCAGCAGCAGCACTGCGTGACGTAAAATAAAGAAACAAAAAGAAGAAGCAAATCTGTGGACTGTAATTGGACTTGAATCAATTTTCCCACAGTGAATATTGGTGGGGTGCAACCTCCAG
>NW_015176518.1:106886-124781 GCF_001447785.1 Gekko japonicus | reverse complement strand
GGGACCGATCCGCCGCCGCCGGGGAACGGGCCTCTGGGGCGGGGGGTTCCCCGCCCCCCGGGGGGACTTGGGAAGCCTACACTGGTCCCTCCCTGCCCCAAACCCGACCCTCCTCAGGCTCCACCCCCAAAATCTCCAGGTGTTTCCCAACCCAGAGCTGGCAAACATTCCCCCCCTCTCCCTCCCCCCAACAGCATTCTCTTTTTCCCCACGAATGCGCTCTTTTGACCTCTGAAGAAGGCCTGATTGGGCCGAAATACGTTAGGTCACAATCATTGTTCCTTCTCTACGTGTCATTTGTATTTGTTAACGTGGCTTTCATCGGGCCCTTATATGTTTTTTTTTAACTTTTCTCAAAATAAATACATGTATTTTTACTTATGGTAAGTTTATATGAGATTTGGGGGTGGAACCTGGGGAGGGTAGAATTTGGGGAAGGGAAGGTGCTCAGCAAGGGTGTGATGTCTCTCTAGGACTTCAGTTTCTCTTAGACGATGGTATACCATAGAGTCTGCCCTCCAAAGCTGCCATTTCCTTCAGGAGAACTGACCTCTGGAGTCTGGAGATCAGTGATAATTCTGGGAGACCTCCAGGCCCTCCCTAGAGTTTGGCACCCTTGGTGGGGACAGGGAGTGGATAGAGACGGGCCCCCAGCAGTGCTTTGTCCCCCTCCCCTCTTTGATTCAGGATCCTCGACTTGAGGCTTGAAGAGCCAAGGGGCCTGTAGGCCTCAAGGCAGCCTTTCCCTTCCCATGCAAGAGTCGGGCCTTGCTGTAAATTTCCCTTCTGAGCCTACATTTCCCAGGCACCCTCGGAGCCTCAGGATTGGGCCTGCTGGGATTGGAGGGGGGGAAACGCAGGAGCCTATCACTGATGAGGGGGCAGAGCTTTGAGGGAGAGAGCACATATAAGGGAGGGAATTCACTCCCTGGAGCTGAAGGGGTAGCGAGGAAGGAGGTGGTCAGGTCAGGTACCGAAAAAGAAGCAGGAAGCTAGCCTGACAGTTGCATTAGCACCAGTGTGGTGTAGTGGTTACGAGTGTTGGGACTAGTATCCCAGGAGATCCGGGTTCGAGTCCCCATTTGTGCCAAAGAAGCTTGCTGGGTGACCTTGGACTAGTCACATTCTCAGCCTAACCTACCTCACAAGGTCGCTGTGAGGACAGGATGGAGGAGAGGAGACTGCTGTACACTGCTTTGGGTCCCCACTGAATAGAAAGGAGGGGTATAAGTGAATTAAGGAAATAAATTTGGGTCCTTGATGGTTTTCCGGCTGGATTCTTTTTCTTGAAAGTTTAGCTCTGTGCAGTTGTAGTGTACCCTGTCTTAATTCTGCTCCACTTTTCTCACTGTTCTCTTACTGGTAATAGCAATGGGTAAATAAATTGGGGCCACGGTGGCTCAGAGGTTAGCTCGGCAGTTCGAGACCCGAGTGCTGCAAGACGGAGTGAGCTCCCGTCTCCGGCACCAGCTCCTGCCAACCTAGCAGTTCGAAAGCAAGAAATTGCAAGTAGATAAATAGGTACCGCTTTGGCAGGAAGGTAACAGCATTTCGTGTGCCTTGGCGTCTAGTCATGCTGGCCACATGACCATAGAAAAAGTCTTCAGACAGCGCTTGCTCTTCGGCTTGGAAACGGAGATGAACACCGCCTCCTAGAGTCGGATTCGACTGGCTTTCGAGCAAGGGAAACCTTTACCTTTCCTAAATAAATTAGTCCTTTCCATTCACTCGCCCTGGGTCCTTCATGCCTTGTATCCGCACTTGGGGCACACCCAAGGCAAAGGAGGAGTTGCAGGGAGGGCGGGTGAGAAGGGTGCTCTGGGCCCTTCCCAGTGAGGACAAAGAAGAGTTGGTTTTTATACCCCGCTCTTCATTACCCGAAGGAGTCTTGGAGTGGCTTACCATCACCTTCCCTTCCTCTCCCCACAACAGACACCCTGTGGAGTAGGTGGGGCTGAGAGAAGCTCTGAGAGAAACAGCTCTTGAGAGAACGGCTCTGAGAGAACTTGTGACTGGACCAAGGTCACCCAGCTAGCTTCTTTGTGGGGGAGTGGGAAATCAAACCCAGTTCTCCGGGTTAGAGTCCGCCGCTCCTAACCACTACAGCCAAGGTGCTTGCTTGCTTTGGGGCTGAAGGGGGAAGGAAGAGCTGTGTGCGGCAGGAGGGCTTCTCGGAAAGGACATCCTGTCCGCAACAAAACCACAATCGGGGGCCCAGCCCTTCCCTGGAAACTGGAGAGACCGGAGGAGAGAGGTGAAAGAAAAATGGCCTCTGTCTGTGGCTCACAGGAGTCTCTTGAGTAAAGGTTTATGCTTTGCTGAACGAGGGGGACTTTAGTGGTGAAAAAAAGAATAAAGGAGATCTCCGAAACTTCACCTGCCTCCAACAGCTGGCAATCTTTCATTGCCAGTCCTCTGGCCAGTTAGCCCACAAGTAGCGGAAACTTTCCTTTTTTTAAAAAAAATCCTGTCTTCATCTTCTATCCTTCTTGCATGAGAGCCACTTTGGTGTAGTAGTTAGGAGTGGTTAGGAGCGCAGACTCTAATCTGGGAGAACCGGGTTTGATTCCCCACGCCTCCACGTGCAGCTGCTGGTGTGACCTTGGGTCAACCACAAGTTCTCTCGAAGCTGTTCTCTCAAGAGCCGTCCTCGAAAGAGCTCTCTCAGCCCCGCTTACCTCACAAGGTGTCTGTTGTGGGGAGGGGGAAGGGAAAGGAGGTTGTAAGCCGCTCTGAGACTCCTTCAGGTAGGGAAGGGGGGGGGTATAGATTTGATCTCTTCTTTTCGCACATAGCCCTGCTGTGACTCATAAATCGTCTTGCTCTTCCTCCAGTCTTCACAGACAACTGCAGCGTCCTGAGCGAAATCTGCGCCACCCTCGGCCGCCTGTCTGTCCGGAATGAGTTTTGCCAGGAGATAGTGGACCTCGGAGGCTTAAATTTCATGGTGGCATTGCTGGCCGATTGTATTGACCATCAGGTACCTCTCTGTGTGTCAGGATAAGAATCTAGGGGGTGAGGGTGAGACTAGGCCAAGGATCTTTACCTCAAGCCCTATCTGAGGGCTTCTGGAACCAGCTCGTGCATGCTTATATACCCCGTATGGCACGTGACATCCCCGGTCAGGGCTTTGTGCCCAGATTTTGTTAGGAAGCTGCTGGTTTTCCCAAAAGGGTTCCTTGCATTGTCTGACCGCTCACCCTTCCAGCTGAGAAATCGGCACAGGGGAAAAAGGGAGAGTTACCCCCCACCCCCACCCACGCTCTGTAACACTGATTCTTCTCATGCCCACATAGCCGTGGCTGCTTTTTGTGGCTCAACCGCACTGGGGATTTCCCAGTTCCATCTGTAGCAAATGGCCTGGATGATTTCAAAGTGACAGGGGAACATCAGAGGAGCCCCACTGGGTCAGGCTGAAGGCAATTCGTATACCCAGGGCTCTTTTTGGGCGGGAACGCACAGGAGCGGAGTTCCGGCTGGCTTCAGAGTTGGCCACGCCCACTACAGCCAGATCCTCTGCGTGCCTGGCTACAGAGGGAAGGCCTGGAGAGCAACACCACCACCCCCGGCAACTCCGAGGTGAGCGGGCCAGGGCCCCCCTGAAAGGATCGGGGAGGCATTTAAATGCCTCCCTGTGCCTTCCCCGTCCTGTCCAAGGGCCAGCTTGCCCAGGCTCCCCGCAACCTGGGGCGCCCGGGCAAGCCAAGGGAAAGCATGGGGTGTGGCCTAATATGCTAATGAACTGTGCTTTTATGGGGTGTGGCCTAATATGCTAATGTGTTTCTTCTGCTGTTGGGTGTGGCCTATTATGCTAATGAGTTCCTGCTGGGCTTTTTCTACCAAAAAAGCCCTGTATACAACGTAGACTGGCCCTGAACACGGAGGCCCCCCTTTACCCATTGATAAGCCGTTTGGTGTAGTGGTTAAGTGCGCGGACTCTAATCTGGGAGAACCGGGTTTGATTCCCCATTCCTCCACTCGCAGCTGCTGGATGACCTTGGGCAAGCCATAGTTCTGACAAGAGCTGTCCTTGAAAAAGAGCAGTTTCTGTCAGAGCTCTCTCAGCCCCACCTACCTCACGGGGTGTCTGCTGTGGGGAGGGGAGAAAGGAGTTTGTAAGCTGCTCTGAGACTCCTTCAGGTAG
Organism: Gekko japonicus; assembly: GCF_001447785.1. Classification (NCBI taxonomy): domain Eukaryota; kingdom Metazoa; phylum Chordata; class Lepidosauria; order Squamata; family Gekkonidae; genus Gekko; species Gekko japonicus. Next base: position 120,637 of record NW_015176518.1, on the reverse strand, counting down.
TGAAGGGTGGAGTATAAATCCAATCTCTTCTTCTTTTCTTTTTGTTCTCTTCATGAATTTGCCTTATCCCCTTTTCAAGCTGCCCTGTCTAATTTCTGATGTTTCTATTGCCGTTCATTTTACCTGCTGCCAGTCTGTTTGGTTGGATGAAGTGTTCTTTTTTGTTTGTTTTTTTAGCCCCCGGAGGGGATTTTTTAATTTATTTTTTTAACACTACAAAAAACTACAACAGAAAAGGGGGAGGGGAAAACTACATATAAGGGAGAAAGTAAAGAACCCACTACTGACTAAAAACCCAAGAGAGGAGATCCTCTAACTAGCTTTTTTATTTCTCATCCAAGCTTATCATCTTTGTACTTCTTATGAACTGTGTCAATCTTTTAGAACGTTTAACCCTCCCCATTTACATTTAATTGCCCAATACCAGTGCCCCCCATCATCCCCAGCTGCTCCTTTAGAAATTCTTGAGCTTTAAGAACAGAGTCAATCTTAACCTTCTTCTCTTTGATCTTAAATGCTACTCCTTCTGAAAATAGCCATTTGTATCCAATTGAATTTGTTTGGAGGAAGAGCACAAGTTCTTTGTATTTCTTTCTCTGTTGCCTTACTTCAAATGGAATATCTTTTAGTGTTCTGACCGCATTCTCCCCCACCTTCAGGGGTGTCACAGCCACTGCTTTCAGGATAGCATCCCTGATGTGCCTCTTCAAGAATCTTACTACCATTTCCCCAGGCAGATTATTTTTCTTTATATATCCTGAATATGACCTGTAGGCCACATCCATGTCGTTGAGTAACAATTCCGCCTTTATATCTGTTGCTGGGGCGAGTAGCTCACTCATCAGTTCTTTAAGATTCTCTCCTCTATTCTCTGGCACCCCTTGGAAGTGCAGGACCATGTTGGCCTTATCCATTTGCACTTGCAGCATCTGATCTTCCAAAGAAACAGTTTTCTTTTCCAATTTTTGCACTTTCTTCCTCACTTTCTGCGTTATCTCAGCCATTTCCTTTACTTTCTCCGCATCCTGCTTCATTACTTGGATCAACTCCGTTATTTGCGTTTGTTGAGCAGTGATGCTTGTTGTTACAACTGCCAGCTGCTTTTGCTGCGCTGTTATATTTGCTGTTACCACCGACATCTGCTCTTTAAAGACATTGAGCTGTTCCCGTAGAGGGCGCATGACCTCAGCCATCGCCTTGGTCGTCTCACTGGTCGTTTCCGGTCTCGGGGACTCTGGTTTCATTTTTAAAAGTTTCTCTTTGTCTCTGTCCCTCTTCCCTGCCATCTTTTCCCTGTTTGTTGGCAATTATAGTCTCGTTCTATGATATTTTTGTCTGATAACTTGAAGTTTTTGCTTATTTTCTTAAATGTCGTTATGTTTTGATTTTTCAAGGTTTGAAACAAGTTTACTTCTTGCCCAGGTTTGAACCATGATTGATTTAAAAAGTGAGTCAATATAGATGGTTGAGGAGCTATTTTTGGCTTCCATTTGTCCCAGGTTTTGAAAGTATTATTCAAAAATATGTTATCTTTGATCGTTGGTGATCTTTGTTTGGGGAGTTCCCAACTGCTTTCTTGAAACGTTTGTTGACCTTAATAAAGATCTTCTAGTAATTTCCAATCCGCTTTATAGTTTTGGCTATAATGTTTAATAAAGCCTATTATGGTTGTAGTTTCATAGTACGTGGAAAGATCTGGAAGCGAAAGTCCTCCTTGGTGAGATAGTCGTCTTAAGGTTTCCGAGCTTATTCTATGTGCTGCTTTATTCCAAATATATTGAGAAAACAGTTTCTGCCATTGTTTAAGAAGTTTAAGTGGTATTATCATTGGGATGGCTCGGAATAGGTATAAAATTTGTGGAAAAATAAATGTCTTTAGTGTCTGTATTTTCTCTATCCATGTGGTTTTTAAAGTCTCTGAATATGCACGTAACTGTATAGCTCGATTGGGTGAGTACTTCTGGGCAATCACATGTTTATTCTTCCGCTCCCCCCCCCCCCTTTCGCTCAGTGATTTACGCATGGGAGGCGTCTGCTGTTCCGCGCATCGGGTAGGGAGCGTCTTTTCTTTTAAAAATCGTATCTCAGTTGACTCGCGTTCATAGTTGGTCTTCCGACCCTGCTACATTAATCTTTTCTGACGCCTGATCTCCTATGCTTGACCTAGCTAGCTTCACTTGTACCATTTGGTCTCTCGGCTGGACGAACCACTGGAGCAAGGGGGAGCCTCTATTCTCTGGCATTCAGCCATCGAAGAGGCTACCCCCTCAAAGCTCCTTGGCCAGGGACCCTTCGCCGGGCCCCTGGGGGGGTTAACGAGCCTGCTCACCCCCTCCCTCCGCCAGAGCACGGAGACACCCCCGGGAGGTCCGGGAGGTGAGTCCGTAAGCGTGCCGCCATCAGCCGGAAGTCCCCTGGACGAAGTGTTCTTCAACCGTGCCACCTCCGCTCCCACTGACTGAGCGCAGCTGACAGGAATTCTGTTACAGTCCAGTGCATTGGGGGGGAAAATACCTCCTTGGTCACTGTATTCTTCCAGAATCTTGAACCCTCTGCCATGCCCGCTTCACAAGGTTGCTAGGTCCTCCCTGGCCACCACGGATAGATGTAACACAGGAGAAAGTCAGGAGAAAAGGTATAACATTGAAAAAGCAAAAAGCTGTCGCGACAAAATTACTAATGTTCTTTCAGTTATGTTCAGTAAATTTCAGATATGAATAATTCATGCACAAAATTGGTCTTCATAAAGTCACATAATCCTATTACTGTCCCAATGCAAAGGTATGCCGCTACATACTGGGAAAGTCCCAAATGAAAATAATTACTCACAATCTCTGTGAAAAAAATCCGTATTCCATAAACCGTTCGGTAGGAAAAAAATCAATGGTCCTGGCGACGGGAAGTCGACTTGGAACACTGTTTTACTCCCAGTTTCCTCAAGGCCAGGACTCCAACATACCACTGTTTAAATAAAGATACAAGATTCCAAGATGTTCTCTCATCAGTCAGCCTTCACCTTCAAGTTTCGGCCACTGGCAGGAGTGTGGAGGGGTAGGGTTTCCGGCTCCAGGTTCAGAAATGCCTGGAGATTTGGAGGTGGAACCTGGGAAGGACAGGGACCTCGGTGGGCTACAATGCCATAGAGACAACCCTCCAGAGCATCCATTTTCTCCCGTGGAACTGATCTCTGTAGCCTGGAGGTGTGCTGTAATTCCAGGGGATCCCCAGGTTCCACCTGGAGGGTGGCATCCCTCCTCCAGACATGGTTGATTCCTCTTTTATGATTGAAAAGTGGCTTCCCTGGGCATCCTCTGTCTGAGGCCCCTTATCTAGTGGAGGTTTCTTTCTCCTTCCCTCGTAGGAGCTGGTGAAGCAAGTGCTGAGCGCCATCCGGGCCATTGCGGGCAACGATGACGTGAAGGACGCCATTGTCAATGCCGGAGGGACTGATATCATTGTGTTGGCCATGAGCCGCCACCTGGGGAGCCCTCAGGTAAGCCCGAGTGGGGGGTCTTACAGTGGAATCGTAATAAGATGGCTTTGGGACTCCTTCCCTGCGGTTTGCTCATCTTGTGCCAGTTTGGTGTAGTGGTTAGGAGCACGGACTCTAATCTGGGAGAGTCGGGTTTGATTCCCCACTCCTCCACATGCAGCTGCTGGTGTGACCTTGGGTCAGTCACAAGTTCTCTTGGAGCTGTTCTCTCAGGAGCAGTTCTCAAGAGAGCTCTCTCAGCCCCACCTACCTCACAGGGTGTCTGTTGTGGGGAGGGGAAGGGAAAGGAGATGGTAAGCCGCTCTGAGACTCCTTCAGGTAGTGAAGGGCGGGGTATAAATCCAATCTCTTGTTCTTCTCTTCTAATGTGAACATTTAAGCACTGGTTAAAGTCAGGTTTCCCCCCCCAATCTTGACTGCTTTGTATATCTTTTTAGTACAATTTCTTTTGCAACTTCTGGCCTTGGTTATTTTTTTTTTCTTTTATCTGCAGACCCGTCTCTCCTCTCTTTATCACATCCTTTATCCAAGGATCTTGGGGGCTGCCGACATGAACCCACATCTGTTGGCAGACTAATTAACACAGCACCAGTGCACGACCTGATTAAAAAGTAGATAAAAGTTTATTTAGGAATTAACATACTGGATAGGAAAGAGGAGAGACAGAGAGGTTCCCAACTACATCTCTAGCTGAGAGAGAGGAGAGACTGAGTGTGGCACTTTCAAGAAGAAGGGGGAAATTGCTCAAAGAGTAGCAATCTGGAGACAGGCAAGGAATGACCCTGAACAGGAGAGGGAAGGTGCTGTCCACATTATCCTATCGAATTGTCTTCTCGCTGCCCATTGCAGGGTCTTCTTCTCTTCTTATTTGCATACCAGACATTCCCTTTTCCAACAGCATCTCCCCCCGCCCCCCCCATGCTTGTCTGAAATACTAACCAATGTGCTAATTTATAATAATACTAGGAATAAGGCCCGTTGTGGAAATAAATACAACGAGATCTAGAAAGAGGCTCTGGGAGAGTGCTCTGGCTTTGGGCAAACAGTGTCAGTTTGCTGTGGTGACCTCAGCAGGGTATAATGACAGAGTCCACTGTTTTCTCCAGAGGAACTGATCTCTGCTACCTGAAGAGCAGTTGTAATTTTGAGTGATCTGTAGTCCTCACCTGGAGATTGGCAACAATTGTTACCCAGGATGAAATGGCTGGTTTGGAGGGTGGAGTCTATGGCATTCTACCTGTCTGAGGTCCCACCCCTCCGCAAACCCCACCCTCTCCAGGCTCCACCCCTCAAATCCCCAGGAATTTGCCAGCCTGGAGTTGGCAACCCCATCTCCTTCCCAGCTAACTATCAACCTACCATTATCTGCCCCTTTGACTTCAGCTGACGTCTGCCCTCTCTTCTGCAGAGCAGTTGTAATTCTGAGTGGTCTCCAGCCCTCACCTGGAGATTGGCAACAATGGTTCCCCATGAGGGACTGACTGGTTTGGAGGGTGGAGTCTATGGCATTGTACCTGTCTGAGGTCCCACCCCTCCTCAAACCTCACCCTCTTCAGGCTCCATCCCTCAAATCTCCAGGAATTTCCCATCTGATTGATGCAAAGGAGGACAATTCCTAAAGATTTTCCAGAACACTACTCTGTCGATACATTGCAACACTTTGAATTAGCACCAGAGCTTTAAGAGCTCTCCAGCTGTCACCTGGAGACTGGCAACAGCTTGTTTGGAGGGTGGGGAGTATGGCATTGTATCTGTCTGAGGTCCCCCTCTTCCTCCTCCTCAGACCCCACCCTCAGCAAACTTCTTCCATAAAATATCCTGGCAGTTTCCAACCTGGAGTTGGCAACCCTATGTCCTTTCCAGGCAACCATCAGCCTACCTTTATCTGCCTGTCTGTCTTCAGGTTTACATTCCCCCCCCCAGCCTCTGCCTAGGGAAAGGGCAGTCTTTCCCTGCAGTGGGAACCAAAGCAGCTGACATCATTCTCCTCTCCCCCGTATGATCCGCACAACTACCCTATGAGGTATGTTATGGTTGAAAGTGTGTGAATGGTCCATAATCCCCCAGGCAGCTTTTAAAACATGAACCTGGGACCTGCACACCATCCTCTGAAGCGCTCTCTGTGGCAGTAATGGGGTGACTGCTGGCACCTTTTCCTATCTTTTTTTGCCTTGTGGTATTCTGCTTGTGGTGTGATCTGTCTTCTTTGTGATGTGGCATGATTGTGTTATTGGGTTTGTTTCTTTTGAAGGGGAAGTGATGTGTTGTGAGTGAGGACATATTTTACCTCAGAATACAGTAGGTTCCATATGCAACTGACAATTCCAACTGTCTTGCGGGGGGGGGGGGGTTTGAGGTGTGGAATGGAGTGAAGTCCAATCAGCTTCCATATGCAAAAGACCTTGAAACGCTGGGCGGAACTGCACAAAGCAGCCAGTCAACCCAGTCAGCGTCTTCTGACTGACAGTTCTTGCGGCCAAACACTAAAGGTGTGCATTTGGAACGTTGGAGCCCACTACGGCTTTATATATAAGGGAGAGATAATAATAATAATATCTTTCGATGTATTGATCGCTCAGTCCTGCAGAGCTGCTGGCTCTGAGCGATTTACAGTTACACAAGTTTTTCACAAGGGACTAACAATGATTCATAGGGGGTAAGGGAGGACAACATATAATTCTTTAAATCGCACACGTTTGCAGCCGACGGGGATTTTGTTCAGCTGTAGACTTCAGACATGTTCCGGACGGCATTCACTTTAATTTTTGTATGAATTGGAAAAAAAAGTCTTTTCCTTTAAATTTATCATTTTAAATATGATTTGCCTAAAGAGCCCATCATTTAGTCTACATGGCTTTAAAGGGGGGGGGCCTAAAATAATACACTCCTGCCAACCTAGCAGGATTTGTTTACGATCATAGGAGCCAGTTTGGTGTAGTGGTTAAGTGCGCGGACTCTAATCTGGGAGAAATGGGTTTGATTCCCCACTCCTCCACTTGCAGCTGCTGGATGACCCTGGGCAAGCCATAGTTCTGTCAGAGCTGTTCTTGAAAAAGAGCAGTTTCTGTCAGAGCTCTCTCAGCCCCACCTGCCTCACATGGTGTATGTTGTGGGGAGGGGAAGGGAAAGGAGTTTGTAAGCTGCTCTGAGACACCTTTGGGTAGTGAAGAGCGAAGTATAAATCCAATCTCTTCTTCTTCTAGATCAGAATAAAACGTAGACATAAGCATACCTATCGTAAAAGTAAATATAAAAGGCTAATATAGTTATTTAAAATCATTATATACCTTGAAAATATCACCCTAAAGTAGAACAAGTCAATTTGCTGCTGTAAGTCTCTTGACGTATTCTATAAGCAGCCGCAAGGGATTTTCCACAGTTCATAATTATTTTGGAGTTCATCCCTTTCAGGAGACTCTCTGTGATTTCATTGTCTGAACCTCCAAGATAAGATCGTAACAAGGAGGCAACAAACTTCGCACGAATATCCACATACATATTACAGTGAAGTAGAATATGATCAACTGATAATAAGCAGTACATAACATAAATAATAATGTAACAGCACATACCATACAGTAAACTTCAAAAGACCTGTATATAATATTTTGTAGGGTTACATTATATGGGTATAACAAAAAAAACCAAACATCCGCCCCCTATACCAATAACATGGGAGTGGGAACTGACTGCTAAATATAGAAAGAGAAAAAAAACATTAACAATATCAATAATGCAATACAAATCCACATAACAAAGGAGTTAGGCTGCTATATTCAAATAATATTTATTTATTTATTAGATTTATATCCCGCCCTCCCCGCGAACAGACTCAGGGCGGCTCACAGTTTACGGCACCATGTGCCAAATCAGCATAAAACATTTAAAACAAGATAAAACAGTCATACATTAAATACAATTAGATACAAGTAAGTGCTCACAATAATGGTCATTCTTCAGTCAGTTTGAGGTGGCGTGCAGTAAGATGTGATACTAGGGTACCGATTCAGCGGTACTTCGGCCTCCCACGACACTGTGGCTCAATCTCATGGAGGGCCAACCTATCACCACGATGTTGATAATAATAATAGTTGGGCGGCTCCTAGTTGAAAGCCTGGTGGAAGAGCTCCGTCTTGCAGGCCCTGCGGAACTGTCAGTGGAGAGCAACTAAAGAGAAGATAATCCCCCCCCCACCACGTTACTGAACCCTTCAAGATTCTGGAACTTTACATCTATAAAGGGGGGGGGGGACCTTTATTGAGTGATAGTTTAAACTGTGCAGTTCGGAATTCTGGATTTGGCTAACTGTTTTCCCTCCTGTTTCCTCCAGGTGTGCGAACAGAGCTGCGCGGCCCTGTGCATGCTGGCCTTGCGCAAACCAGAGAACTGCCGTGTCATCATGGAAGGTGGGGGGGCTTTGGCGGCGTTGCAGGCCATGAAGATGCATCCCAGGGAAGTCACTGTTCAGGTACCGATGGGGGCGGTATTTGATCCGGGGGGCGGGGGGCATCCTCTCCAGCCGCTGGGCTTCTGTCCGCCCTGTGTCATGCAGAGGCAAGGAAAGACAGGTTCCGCCTTCCTCCCAAACGCCCATGTTTTTGACCTTATTGTCTTTTCTCACAGAGCCAACAAGCACTGTATAAATAACGCAGACCATTGAGTGCAAAAAGGTCATGCAAAGGAAAATTATATTGTAACAAAAGCAAAACTAATAACAATAACAAGGGACCACATGTATCAGTAAAGCAAGATTACATCATAAAATGTGCAAGTCCATACATAGTATACATAAGTTCACAAGTAGTTTCACAAGTAGTTGACGAAGACTCCGGGTTTTGATCTTCGTTTCGAGGGTTCTTCTTCAAAGAGTTCAAAGTACTGCATAAAGTACTGATAATGTACAGAAGACTTCAATCACATATATGTAGTAGGGAAAATCCTTCACAACAGCACTCATAAAGCACAGAAGCCTTCAGACTAATAGTACAGGAAAAATTCAGTCCTAATACTCATATAAAACCAGGCATCTGATCAATAGTGGAGCATGTTCTCAAATGGTCAGTAAGCCTCAAAAAAAAAAAAGAGAGAGAGAGAAGGCTTGGCGGGCCAAGCTTAGGCTTCGCCACCGGTGCCGGTTTTGAGGCTTACTGACCATCTGAGAACATGTTCCACTATTATTTTTTTTTAAAGAATATTTTTTATTGATTTTTCCCAGCAACCCACACCCCACAAAATATATGCTAATTTTACATATTTACACAGACGAGCATACACCCACAGTTTTTTTCTCTTAGTAAATTTCCAGTCTCTTCTTCACCCTTTCACTTTATTTTCCATTTGAACAATTTCTCCCTTTTTCCCCTAAATATCTCTTCATCCTTCCCTTTTAATGAATCCGACAATTTGTCCATTTCAGCGACCTCAAACCATTTTTGAATCACTTCCAGTTTACCTGGGATTTTCTCATTTTTCCAATATTTGGCATAACACATTCTGGCAGCTGTTATACAATGCAACAGTAAGTTCTTTCCACCTTTCCCCCCTATTTCGGGAAGAATATTTAACAAGAAGACCTCAGGTTTTAGTAAAATTGATACTCCCATAATTTCCTCTAGCATCTTGTTTATGTCAGATCTGGCCCTTATAACAAATGAGTTCGACACCCCTGGTTTAAACGTTTAGGTTGATCGATACAGAGGTGACTGTTTCTCTTGACAACGCCACGAAAAGGAAGCCAGAGCAGAACACCTGCAGATTTCTTGAGGGACAGTGTTCAGGAATTATGGAGCCACCATAAAGGGCCCTGCTCCAGTAACGAGCAATCCAGAGCTGGTCTTCATTAAGGTCTGGAGCCCGAAATGTTATGAAGAAAGGGCAAAGAGTATGGGGGAGGGAGAGGGTTGCCAGGTGGGGACCTGGTAATACTACATTTGAACAAGTCCTGTATAACTTTATTTAGCTGATCACTGAATGATGCCTGTGTATTATGGATTCCAGCTCCAGAAATTTAAGTATGAGGCATTGAGAAGTGCCAAAAATGAGCTCAAGAAGTGATTGTACTGGCCTGGGATTCTGTTTCAAAGCCTTTGTCAGAGTTTTTTTCCTCAGTGTTCCTCTAAATGTCCCAATTCTTCCATCAGAAAAATTGGGGGAAAGGCCTTGGGAGAAAACCAGTTGTTTCTGAAATGTTCTACTTCTTTATTTTTGCATCCTTACCCCAGTCCAGTCCTATACTGGCACTCTAACCCCTACCACACATGGGCATTAGAAGAGAGAAAAAAATTGGCTTTACTGTGTTGTTGTAAACCATTCTGAAGAATTTTTATGAGAGGGTTGCGGTATGTAAAAATTCTGAAGAAGAGGAGATTGGATTTATACCGCGCCCTTCACTACCCGAAGGAGTCTCAGGGCGGCTTACAATCGCCTTTCCCTTCCCCTCCCCACAACAAACACCCTGTGAGGTAGGTGGGGCCTGAGAGAGCTCTTTCGAGGCCTGCTCGTGAAGGAACAGCTCTAAAAGAACTTGTAACTAACCCAAGGTCACACCAGCAGCTGCATGTGGAGGAGTGGGGAATCAAACCCGGTTCTCCCAGTTAAATGGGTAATAAAGGGGATCGGATTACATTTGAGTGATGGCTGCAACCGTACTGTTGTTTCTCTCCTTCCCTGCAGAAACAAGCCTGCATGCTGATCCGTAACCTCGTCTCCCACAGCCGGGACTTTTCCCAGCCCATCTTGGAGATGGGAGCTGAGAACTTGATTACGGAGGCCCGGACGGCGCACAGGGACTGCGATGACGTGGCCAAAGCAGCCTTGCGTGACCTCGGCTGTAAGGTGGAGCTGCGGGAGCTCTGGACGGGCCAGAAGGGAGGCCTTGCACGCTGAGAAGCCAGTGTGGTCAAGCTGGCGAGACCTGCATAGTTCTCACAGGCTGAAGGGAATGCAGACTGACGTAAAGCTGGGCCATGTACTTAAGAGGGATGAGTGTGTTCATGTGCCCACTCCCGGCTTGTGGCAACCGGTAGGCCCACGTCAGTGCCAAGCGGGGTTTTGACTGTCTAGGCCAGAACATACAGTGCCGCAGCTGTATTCTTTTGGTCCCTCCTTCCTCCAGAGACAGGGCTGGCATTGCCATGTGGCCACCACACCGGATCCTTACAACCTTTAAGGGGGCAGAGCCTGCCAACTCATTCTACAAAGCTGGGCTGTAGTGAAAGGTGGGGTGGGGGTGGGCATGTCTGTCCATTTAGCACATGGCTGTAAGTTGGCCCCTGCCTGGACTGCAGAAGGTTGGTTTGTCCCTCGACTAGGCCTCTGTTACTACGGCAACTACTGCTATCCCATGCTGTAACTCTGTTTGCTCTTCAAATGTACTCCCCCGCTTTTCTCCTCTGAGCTCTTCCCTTGTGTCATCGCGATGTTGTTGAACAAAGGTGTGCGTGTCTACACGTGTGAGTCTGTTTTTGTCATTTCTCTTCGGCTTCTTCAGTCCCGCTGTAACCAGGCTAGGGCGAGGGGTGGGTGGAATGTCACTCAGGAGTGCCGAATCAGTTTCCAAGCAAGGAAAAAGAGCTCTCCGTCCCTTTTCCTGTGCTGCTGAAATCACTTTCTCGTCCTTCGTGTTAATGCTTCTGCAGTGGCTTCTCTTTTGTGGGAAGGAGGCACAAGCGCCTTTGCTCTAGATGGGGAAACGATAGCGCCAGCACCTTTTCCCATCTGCCTCTCTTCCTTCATGTTCACACCCTCATTCTGGATGGGAAAGGCACGTGACTCTTAACCTCTGCAGCATATGTGCAGGATGAGTTACAATATGGGATGATGATAGTGGAGGTTTCCTCTGGGAAAACAGAAGGAAGGTTTCCTCGCCTGTACCCTACAGCCCTGCTCTTAACAAAGTTTGAGTCCAGCGGCACCTTTAAGACCAAGGAAGTTTAATTCACGGTATAAGCTTTCGTGTGCAAGGGCACTTTATCAGATACGGTGCGCACGCGAAAGCTTATACTGTGAATAATATTTTGCTGGTCTTAAAGGTGCCGCTGGATATAAACTTTCTTCTGCTGCTGCTTCGGACCAAACCAGCTACCCCACCTGAGCCCTGCTCTGAAACACAGCAATTTTTATACAAGCTGCCATTTTATGACTGATAGTGCCAAAAGTGTGCAGGAAAATCTTTCTGCCCCCCAAGTGCCCCCGATGTTCAGATTTAGATATCCGCACACACTGGGGACCCTTGGCTATTAGTATATAGATATGGAACAGACATCCATCAGTGGCTCTTAGCCACAAGGTATAGATAGGAACTCTCAGGCTGGGGCAAGGGATGCTCTGTATTCTTGGTGCTTGGGGGGCGGGACAACAGTGGGAGGGCTCCTAGTGTCCTGGCTTCACTGGTGGACCTCCTGATGGCACCTGGTATTTTTGGCCACTGTGTGACAGAGTGTTGGACTAGATGGGCCATTGGCCTGATCCAACATTGGCTTCTCTTATGTTCTTATGTCTGGGGCAGTGATGCTCTGTATTCTTGGTGCTTGGGGGGGGGCAACAGTGGGAGGGCTTCTAGTGTCCTGGCCCACTGCTGGACCTCCTGATGGCACCTAGTATTTTTGGCCACTGTGTGACACAGAGTGTTGGACTGGATGGACCATTGGCCTGATCCAGCATTGGCTTCTCTCATGTTCTTATATCTCGACACTCCTGGTGAGTTTGGGGGAATGGCTTGACATCCAGCCCTTTACAGTACTGAAGTCCTTTTTCAGGGGAATTGTCATCTCTAACCCTTTCTGTGTTCGCGATATTGTTTCCAGACACCTTTTTTTTTTTAATAAAAAAGGGAACTAGCAGGAGGAGGGAAAAGACCCAAGAAAAGGCCTAGAGACACTGCATTGATGGCGAAGTCCTGCGTTTCAAGGCTAGCTAGCAGTCTCTGTGACAACTGTAGACTCATATAAATATACTTTCTATGCTCAGAGAAGGTGCCAAAGATCTCAAGAAACTGAAGAAGACCAGGCAGCTCTTGAGTTTTCTGAGCTTTACAAAAGTGACTAGATGAGGCCGAACCCAGAATCTCGAGCTCTGAAGACAAGGTGGCTAAAGCCCACGTACTAGAACATTTACAAAGGCAAGGGCATCGTTGAAAATCTAAATTTGATAGTGCAGAAAAAGAGACAGGTGTAACCTCGGGGCTAGTTGGACTTAGGGTTGCCAACTCCAGGTTGGGAAATCACTAGAGGAGAAGAAGAGGAGATTGGATTTATACCCTGCCCTTCATTACCCGAAGGAGTCGCAGAATGGCTTACAATCTCCTTTCCCTCCCCCTCCCCACAACAGACACCTTGTGAGGTAAAAGAAGAGATTGGATTTATACCCCACCCTTCACTACCCGAAGGAGTCGCAGAATGGCTTACAATCTCCTTTCCCTCCCCCCCCCCACAACAAACACCTTGTGAGGTAGGTGGGGCTGAGAGAGCCCTTTTGAGGGCTGCTTGTGAGAGAACAGCTCTGCAACAACTTGTGACTGACCCAAGGTCACACCAGCAGCTGCATGTGGAGTCGTGGGGAAATCAAACCTGGTTTTCCCAGATCAGAGTCCACACTTCTAACCACTACACCAAACAGGCTCTTTTGGGGGAGATTTGGGGGGTGGAGCTTCGAGAGGGTTGGGTTTGGGAGGCAGAGGGACCTCAGTGCCGTAGAATTCCATTTTGACACTGCCATGTTCCCCAGGGGAACTCATCTCTGCTGTCAGGAGATCAGCTGTTATTCCAGTAGGGTTGCCAAATCTGGATCGTCCGGGAGCGGGGGGCTCCTGGACGATCCCGGGTGTGTGCGCGCGCCATTTGAGGGGAAAACTCCTTGTTTTCCCCTCAAATCGCGTGGCCCCGCCCCCAGCGTGCGACGTCACTTCCAGGTGACGCGCACGCGGGGGTGGGGTTTCCCCCGGGCCCCGAAACGGGGGATTCCCCGCCCCCTGGCTGCATTTGGCAGCCCTATATTCCAGAGGATCATTAGGTCTCATCTGGAAGTTGGCAGCCCCAGTCAGAAGTCCCTAAATCAAGCATTTGGAATACTGTGTGCAGTTCTGGTCACCACCACACCTTAAAAAGGGTATTATAGCTTTGGGAAAAGTGCAGAAAAGGACAACTCGAATGATAAAAGGGTTGGAACACTTTCCCTATGAGGAAAGGTTGAGGCGCTTAGGGCTCTTTAGCTTGGAGAAAGGACGACGGGGGGGGGGGGGACATGGTCGAGGGTTATCACA
>NW_015176518.1:106079-106856 GCF_001447785.1 Gekko japonicus | reverse complement strand
GGAAAGAGGTACTTTTCTCCCTTTCTCACAATACAAGAACTCATGGGCACTCCATGAAATTGCTGAGCGGTCGGGTTAGAACGGATAAGAGGAAGTACTTCTTCACCCAAAGAGTGATTAACACTTGGAATTCACTGCCACGGGAGGTGGCGGCGGCTACAAGCATGGACGGCTTCAAAAGGGAATTGGATAAGCATATGGAGCAGAGGTCCATCAGTGGCTATTAGCCACTGGGGCTCTGGGGCAAGTGATGCTCTGTCTTCTTGGTGCTTGGGGGGGTCAACAGTGGGAGGGCTTCTAATGTCCTGGCCCTACTGGTGGACCTCCTGATGGCACAGACTACAAAAAAGAAGGGTGGGTTGACATTTGTCCGAAACAACGGGGAGGTGCAAGTGTGTTTTTAAACAAGGATACTAATATTTATATGAGGAGCTGCGGTGGCTCAAGTGGTTAAGACGCTGAACTGCAGGCTGGAAGGTCGGTAGTTCAGCAGTTTGAGACCCGAGTGCCGCATGACGGAGTGAGCTCCCGTCTCTGGTTCCAGCTCCTGCCAATCTAGCAGTTTGAAAGCAAGAAATTGCAAGTAGATAAACAGGTACCGCTTTGGTGGGAAGGTAACAGCGTTCTGTGCGCCTCAGCCCCTAGTCATGCCGGCCACATGATCACGGAAACGTCTTCGGACAGCGCTGGCTCTTCGGCTTGGAAACGGACATGAGCACCGCAACCCTAGAGTCGGATTCGACTGGCTTTCGAGCAAGGGAAACCTTTATCTATGCT
>NW_015176518.1:104762-106026 GCF_001447785.1 Gekko japonicus | reverse complement strand
AAAGAGTGAAACAAGCCTTGCATACCCAAGGTCCCTTGGACATGAATACGTTACCCCTCAGCAACTTGTCATACAGGAAAGATGAGCAAGGAATGAATTTTCCCTTCTTTTAGTGGTGTTATAATAGGATCATGGCAGCTTGGGGGAGGAGGTGGAGATGTAATCTCCTTAGCACTACAACTTTGCTTGCAGCCTTGGCTGCCAGGGTTAATCAGCATTGCTCTCGTTTCCACACACACCAACTCTGCAGCTTTAACCAATTTAATTTAGTGCAGTTTTATCCTGTCTTTTCTCCAAAGAACTCATGGCAACATACATACTTTCCTACTCCATTTTGATCATCACGAGAACCTTGTGAAACAAAGTAGACAGTTTGACTGGCCCAAGGTCACTTAGGGAGCTTTCATGACTGAGTACGGATTTGTACCTAGATCCCAGAGCAATGTTATAACTGGGCTTTTTTAACATGAGACGCTTGCACCTGTTGAACTCCTGCCTCATCACTACCGTGCCTACGTAATGCAGTGTTCCCTCCAAGCTGAGTTAGTGTGAGCTGGCTCACAGTTTTTTTAGCCTCCAGCTCACACATTTTTGTCTCAGCTCAGGAAGGATGGCTCCAGAGCAAACTAATTTATGCAGTAGCCAAATGGTTTGCTCACAACTTTAATGCCAGTAGCTCATAAAGTAGAATCTTTGCTCACAAGACTCCACGGCTTAGAGGGGACGTTAAAGCAGTAGAAAAGGAGGAGGAGGAGACGAAAGCTTGGCCATTTTAGAAAAAGTGAAGTTGAAAGTGAGACAGGAAGATCTCCACCAGATGAGGGAAACGTCCTTTCCAGTTTGGTGTAGTGGTTAAGTGTGTGGACTCTAATCTGGGAGAACCGGGTTTGATTCCCCACTCCTCCACTTGCCCCTGCTGGATGACCTTGGGCAAGCCATAGTTCTGGCACAGCTGTCCTTGAGAAAGAGCAGTTTCTGTCAAGAGCTCTCTCAGCCCCACCTACCTCACAGGGTATCTGTTGTGGGGAGGGGAAGGGAAAGAAGACTGTAAGCCGCTCTGAGACTCCTTCGGGTAGTGAAGGGCGGGGTATATATCCAATCTCTTCTCTTCTTCCTCCTCCGTAAAGAATCAAGGTTTCCTGGCCTTAGAGAAAAACAGGAGGCAACAACTTAGGTTTTAAGACAAGGGGGAAGGAACAGGGGAAGGAAGGAGGCGAAGATAGTGGGGGGGGGCAGGGGGGGCAAAACGTCCCTAACAAAATGA
>NW_015176518.1:103121-104298 GCF_001447785.1 Gekko japonicus | reverse complement strand
CCCCCCCCCAGCTGTGAGACGAGGCTGGGCCGTTACACTGAGCGGTAAAGGTAAAGGTTCCCTTGCTCGAAAGCCAGTCGAGTCCGACTCTAGGGTTGCGGTGCTCATCTCCGTTTCAAAGCCGAAGAGCCAGCGCTGTCCGAAGACGTTTCCGTGGTCATGTGGCCGGCATGACTAAACACCAAGGCGCACAGAACGCTGTTCCCTTCCCACCAAAGTGGTACCTATTTATCTACTTGCAATTTCTTGCTTTCGAACTGCTAGGTTGGCAGGAGCTGGAACTAGAGACAGTCATGCGGCACCCAGGTCTTGAACTGCTGAACTACCGACCTTCCACAGCCTGCAGTTCAGCGTCTTAACCACTTGAGCCACCGCAGCTCCACGTATAGGGAGGACGGCATGGCAAATACAGACAAAAAAGGAACGTCTCTTCTCCACGGAGCCAGTCCCTGCCTAGGTTCAGCCTCCGAGTCAGACCATTGGCTCAGCTGTCTATAGTGGGCGGGTCTAAGCTGCTTTAAGCAGAGCATTGGCTCTAAGCAAAGAGCCCGCGAAAACTGCCCCTCCTTCCTCTTCTTCCTTCCAGTCTCAGCAGCCTGAGCCAACTCCCTGGGAAGTGCTGCACAGTCTATCCCTCTGTTGTCGGGCTGCACAGCTCCGCCTCCTCTCCTCCTCGAATCCCTGCAGCACAGACCGGCTTCTCTGCCCTTCAGCAGCTCAGCAGCCTTGGAGGAGTCTTCCTGTGCAACGCCCACGGTCCAATGTTGGTGTCTCTTATAAAATACAGCATAGGCTTCTCAGCAATGGCATCTTTGGAATTCTGATGGGGGTTGTGCAACAAAATTCTTGCCTTGGGGTATGAAATCAACTACAGAATGGCAGCTGTGGGTGGTGGAGACAAAGCTTCTTTGGCCCTAAATGCTTTGGTTTGTGTGAGGATGGGTTTTCCCCCCATGAATCTGCCTCCCCCCTTGCTCTTGTTTTTAGGATGGCATTCTGTTGTTCTAGTTCAGAGCTTTTCTGGTAGGAATTGCAAAGCTTATTTGGCTGTAAGTAAGTGCTTTGGTTTGGGGGTGGATGGAGGTAGATTGGGGGCCCTTATGTCTAGTCATTCTGGCCACATGACCACAGAAACTTCTTCGGACAGCGCTGGTTCTTCGGCTTTGAAATGGAGATG
>NW_015176518.1:101861-102035 GCF_001447785.1 Gekko japonicus | reverse complement strand
GATCCGGACCCCAGCCGCCGCCTTCTGGACCCCAGCCACAACGGGAAGAACAAAAGGCTCGGTCAGAAAGAGGGAAAGAAATTCATACTATGTTGGGGCCAGAACAGATCATGAGGAATCGGTATTATGTAAAGAGCATAGCAGAAACCATCCAGTTCCTTGCTGTAAATGAAC
>NW_015176518.1:89291-101470 GCF_001447785.1 Gekko japonicus | reverse complement strand
TTTAATCCAAAGCAGCTATTAGCACAGTGTTATGATGGTGCTAGTGTTATGTCGGGCAGGTCTGGTGGAGTTCAAAAAAAAATTCAAGAGAAACTTGGTAAAACAGTGCCATACATACACTGCTACAATCACCAATTGCATCTCGTGATTGTCAGTGCATGCTCAAAAATATTAACTGTAAAGCAGTTTTTTGACACGTGTAACAGTTTATACAACTTCACCAGAAAGCATCGAGTGAACCGACTGTATTCTGGTTCTCAGCTCAAAAGACTCTTAGAGCATAGGTGGACTGGACATCTGGCAACAGCAAGAGCCATAAGTGATAACTTCAGAGAGGTGCTGTTAGTGCTCCATGACCTGGGAGATCCTGAAGGTGAAGCTGCAGCTTGCACTGAATTGCGATTGGAGGCAACAGGCCTATATGCAACATGTGCAAATTTGAGGTTTGCTTTCTTAGCACTTCTAATGAAAGAAGTGTTGTCTATATTTGAACCAGGTAATGCAGCACTGCAAGACAAAGACATGCACTTAGGGAAAGCTGCTGAAGTGGTGAATGCTTGCATTTCTGTCCTCAAAGACAGAAGAAGTAAAGCAGACATTCTCTTTGAAGAGCTTATGGGGAAAACAGCTGCAATATGTGAAGAGAATGAAATACCTGTTGATACAGTGGAAAGGGGAGTCAGAAGAAAAAGGAAGGATAAACATTTCCAGGATTTCATTGTAGAAGGAAGTGCCGGAACCAGCCGCAACATGTCCTCTCCTATGTACCTAAAACAGGTTTTTGTTGAAGTCCATGACTACTCCATTTCAGAGGCTGAAACTCGGTTTTCTAGTCGCAATGTGGAATACTTATCTGCTTTGGACTCACTGATTCCCAATTCAGATTCCTTTTTAGAGGTGGAAGCAGTAAAGCCTATCCTGCAATTACTACATGTTAATGAGGATAACTTTGCTGCAGAAGCAGATCTCATTAAAAGGAACATAGCACTAACAAATCCACAACTGAAAAAAGAGAACAGCATCCACAATGCTCTTGCTGTGCTATTTTCCTATAAAGGTGCATTCCCCAATGTATACAAAGTCCTTGCAGCCGCTGTGACTTTTGGAGCCTCCACCGCTACGTGCGAGTCGGCATTCTCCTGCCTTACTCGTGTTCTGCAACCACAGAGGCTGACAATGTCCCATCTCCAGAAAAACAGTTTATTGCTGCTTGGATATGAGAAATCACTCACAAATCAAATCAATATAGATATATTCTTAGAAAAATTTTGTTCCCGATCACATCGGCTATTATTGTAATAATAAATAATAAACTTGAAACATTTGTGCAATGTATTTATTATTTAGTTTACTTGTATTTATTATTTAGTTATTATTTAGAAGTATGAGCATGGCATGGCAGTACCACACAAACATATAGTGGTGGGCAGTGTTTCCTCTAAGCTAAGTTAATGTGAGCTAGCTCACAGTTTTTTAACCTCCAGCTCGCAGATTTTTGTCTTAGCTCAGGAAGGATGGCTCCAGAGCAAACTAATTTATGCGGCAGCCAAATTGCTCTCTCACAACTTTAATGGCAGTAGCTCACAAAGTAGAAGTTTTGCTCACAAAACTCCACAGCTTAGAGGGAACATTGGTGGTGGGCCCCCTGAGCAAAAAGTTGTTAGCTACGGGCCTGACGGAGACCGGAAAAGGGGGGGGTGAGTCGGCGTGGAAGATGCGGAGGTGTGTGTGTGTGGAGCCGTCACTTCGCTGAGAGGACACCACCCCCCCGTGGGTTACCGGGGGTGGGGGAGTCGCCTGCAATGCTCCCTCTAAGCTGTGGAGTCTTGTGAGCAAAAATCCTGCTTTGTGAACTGGCATCAAAGCTGTGAGCGAGCGATTGGGCTGCTGCATAGATCAGTTTGCTCTGGAGCCATCCCTTCCTGAGCGAAGGCAAAGATGTGTGAGCCGATGGCTAAAAAACTGTAAGCTAGCCCACACTAACTCAGAGGGAACACTGCCTGTGAGGTAGGTGGGGCTGAGAGACCTCTGAGAGAAACTGCTCTTTTTCAAGAAAAAGCTCTGCCAGAACTATGGCTTGCCCAAGGTCATCCAGCAGGTGCAAGTAGAGGAGTGGGCTAAAAGACTATGAGCCAGCTCACACTAACTCAGCGTAGAGGGAACACTGCTCTGGAGCCCTCCTTCCTGAGCAAAGGCAAAGATGTGTGAGCCGGAGGCTAAAAGGCTATGAGCCGGCTCACACTAACTCAGCTTAGAGGGAACACTGGTCAGGAGTATTTACGCCACTGCGATGTTCCCTCTAAGCTGTAGAGTCTTGAGAGCAAAAAATCCTACTTTGTGAGCTCCTGGCCTTGAAGTTGTGAGCGGCCGGTTTGGCTGCTGCATAGATCTGTCTGCTCTGGAGCCATCCCTTCCTGAGCTGAAATAAAAATGTGTGAGCCAAAGGCTAAAAGACTGGGAGCTGGCTCACACTAACTCAGCTTAGAGAGAACACTGGTCAGGAGTGTTTGCCCCACCGTGATGTTCCCTCTAAGTTGTGAAGTCTTGCGAGCAAAAAATCCTACTTTGTGTAGGTCCAGTTGCTACTCTCTGGGCAAAACGCTTCTATAACTTTTAATGTTGCTTGTTTTTTTCAATCTGTAATTCGAACCAGGGAGACTATTAATTGATCAGTTCTGTTTTTTTGTTGGCTGTTCGACAGCCATACCTTTGATGTACTTCTAAACTTTAATGTTATCTCTTACAGCCAATAAAGGTTGTCTGTCTGTCTGTCCTACTTTGTGAGCTCCTGGCATCAAAGCTCCGAGTGAGTGATTTGGCTACTGCATAGATCAGTCTGCTCTGGAGCCGTCCTTCCTGAGCTAAGACCAAAATGTGTGAGCTAGAGGCTAAAAAACTGTGAGCTAGCTCACACTCAGCTTAGAGGGAACACTGGTTGCCTGTCATCCACGCTGCCCTTGAGGTGCGGGCGGCGTGGCATCGGCTGGCTTCACTGCTGATAGGGAAAGGGCGTTTTCCTTCTCCCACACACGCCCCCCCGTCTCCTGCTTGGGGGCTCAAGACCAGGCGGGAGGGAAAGAAGTTGCTGTGATCCGCACCAGCAGCCCAGTAAGATTTCTCCCACTAGGCGCTCAATGGCCAGCCTTCCTGTGTCGATAGATAACACCGCAAGCAGTGTTCCCTCTAAGCTGAGTTGGGGTGAGCTAGCTCACAGTTTTTTAGCCTCCGGCTCACACATTTTTGTCTTAGCTCACAAAGGATGGCTCTGGAGCAAACTAGTTTATGCAGTAGCCAAATCACTTGCTCACAACTTTAATGTCAGTAGCTCACAAAGTAGAATTTTTGCTCCCAAGACTCCACAGCTTAAGAAAATTTAAAGTTGGGGGGGGGGGGGTGGCGAAAGGGTTTGGGATAAGGCTGTACTCTCCAGTGATCTTCAGCTATGGTCCCCGTGGAACAAAAGTATTTGAAGAAATGTGCCTGCACGCGAAAACTTAGTAGCCAGAATAAAAATGGTTGGCCTTAAAGGTACCACTGGACTCAAACTTGGTTCTCTTGGCTTCAGACCAACACGGCTATCCATCTGAACCTGTGGTATTCGTGTGTTTTTTTACTGAGTAAAGCATGCAGCCAGGGCCAGGTTTTTTTGCACACTAGGCGAGGCTACCTCCCCCCCCCTGCACCCCCCAATTTTCAAACATAAATGCATTTTAGGAAGAATGGAATGACAGGCCCCAGAGTGGCATGACAGCTCCGTCTTGGGGGGTAGCAGGAGTGTTCTGGGAGTGGAATGACAGCCCCAGGGTGGAATGACAGCCCCTGGGACCCGAAGTGGTTTGCAGAGTTTCCCTCTCCTGTTTAGCCTCACAACAACCCTGTGAAGTAGGTTAGGCTGAGAGTATGTAATTGGCCCAGCGAGCTTCAATTGCAGAGTGGGATTCAAAGGTGGGGTTCCCAGATCCTACTCCCAACATTTTAACCATTCTGGCTCTCATTCCTACAATCTGGGTTATAGAAAGTTATAATTTCTGCAGTGTTACTTATTCATCACCTGCCTTTCTTCCGGTATCCCATTTTATGTTCCTTGCGAGCAGAGCTATTTTTGCCTATGAAAACTCATAAGCGATCATATAGGCTTAGCCCTACTGTGTTTCATTTCATTTTGAAAATGCTTTCCTAGACTAGAATACCTTTTGTTCGTTCTCAGATCAAAAGACTTCAGTTCATCTCACTTACTTGTACCACTACGGTGATTATCTGTCCCTTAGACAGAGCTTCAGTATTTCTCCTACCCAGTATACTGACTCCTTATGCTAATTACTGACACTATGCTATCAGCGAGTGAGCGAGCTTTGTTTACATCCTCTTCAGTCTACAACGCCCACAGAGCACTTTACACGTTCCTTCCTCGCACTGGCTGCAACCCACACCACACGCACGACAAAGGAACTCCACTGAAAATAGTGAGACTTGCTCCTTAAATATGTGTAAACTTATAAAGACCCAATCGCGGATGGGGGGATTAGATGGGAATCCAGGCATGCGAGATTTCATAGGCACGTGCAAAAAGGTTCAGTCCTCACGTGGCTCTGTAAGCGACAGCTCCGCTCGCCAGCCCCGCAACCCCATTCATGCTTATGTGTAACCCACATGCAACATGCCACCCTTTCCCGTCGGAGTTACATTCTCCCGCCTGCTCTCACCACAAAGTTTTTGCACAGGGTAAGAAAAGGCTCGAGCACATTTGAATTTCCCCTCCCCCACGCTACGTCACAATACTATTACCACATTGTTATGTCTGATTGGCCTGAAGCCTGCCGGAATCCTGTTAGACCACACACCCCTCCCTGTTTCTCGTAGGGACGTTATCAGCAGTTGCTCCGGAAGTGTGCTGCGCGAGCTTGGGTCCCCCGCGGGAAGGTGCTTCCGGTAGAGTGAAGAATGGCTGCGGTGCCCCCTGATACTTGGCAGCCGCCCACTGTCTCTATGGAGACCACGTAAGTGGGGTGGACTGACTTAAGCTCGGCTCAGAAAGAACCGAAGAGGGGGATTGTTCCCATTCTGTGCCTGAACTGGGCTAAACGTTCTCGCCAGGTTCTTGGGAACGTTGTTCTGTTTTGACCGCTCCATTCACTGTTACTATGGCTTCGTCGCAAAGGACTGTGGGGCTTAGGGATGCCATCTGTTTCTATGAAGTGACTCTGTACACGATATACAGCATGCATTCAACAGGTGTAGGCTTATCGTTGTAAAGCGACATTAATTAGGAAAGTTATCAAAGAAGCGAAAGTCCTACTGGGCAAAAATATGGCCAAGCCTAGCCCGTTTTGCTATGCTTGCCGTGTATAATTTGTGTTCTGATCAAAGCTGGCTGCTTCAAGTAAGAAATCCCACCCATTAAGTTGGCTTCTACTCATTTACCTATTAATAAGTGCCTGAGTTTAAATATGTTATTTGGCCTGTGGTCTGGGCTATTACATAGCCAGTAGACTCATGTGGTCAAGAAATGAACTGAATTCCTTTCTGGAAAGGTTTATCACCAGTACAACCAGCCTTTATGCCGGGGTTATATTCTCTGCGGTTTCCTTGCTCCAGTAATTGAGCAGTGCCCCCCTCCACTGAGCCATCTGGGCTTTTGCATTTTTTTGTTTCAAATGGCACTAGACTGCCATATTGATATACCATTGTAACTGTAGGTTCTCCGAATTCCCAGCTTTCATTTTGTAAATCTTAGTTCCTTCAGTTGCAAAGATATGCTTTTTCCCTTATATCTCTCTGCAAGGGAAGGCAGATAAACTTCCAGAAGTGTTTGAATGCACCATGATGTTGTGAGGAAGGAGGGGGAGAAACTGATTCCCAAAAGCATTGAACTTGTGACAAATAATCTATGCAGAAGCCCTCATAATGTGACTTTTAGAATCAATGTGATGTTACAAATACTCTTGGAATCCTCTGTGTGTTTTGCAGTATGGGCATCATGGTTACGGAGCTGTACTGGAAGCATGCACCCAAGACTTGTAAGAATTTTGCAGAACTGTCCCGACGTGGCTATTATAATGGCACAAAATTTCACAGAATAATCAAAGACTTCATGATTCAGGGTGGTGATCCAACAGGAACTGGTAAGAATGTGTTTTAGACAGGTGCTTTGGGATGAGTTGAGCATTGATGAAAACTACCATGGATAGCAAAGGTGTTGTAAAGAAACAGTAAGGCCATGCACACAAAAAAACCCTGCACGACAGTTTTCAGTTATGTATTTAGTTAATATATTTTATATCATTTTCCCTAAAAGCTGGAAGCAGTTTCCAATCAGAATTCCATATGCAATGGACTCCTTTCATATTACCATTCTAAACTGGATGTTATCCGTTGTTGGCCCAGTTCTGAGTAAGGTGATACAGGGACAGAGGTCTCATACAGTGAATTTCATTTAGTCAATGAGGCATCTCTGAAGCATTTCAAACAGCGCCACGCTTTCCCCTCCACCCTTTTTTGCTGCTTTCATCTCAATGGTGCTGTTGTGGCACTGAAGTGCTATATTGGTCTAGTGCTATAGTGTTCAACTTAGAACATTTTTTAAAGTCTGAGGAAGATTGGGTGAGGAAAAAAGGGTGTGTGTGGGGGGGGGAAATGAGGCTCTATTGGAAGCACTGCAGACATTTTAAACAGCACACTACAGCAGTTCAGAAGTGTAAAGAAGAGGTGAATACGGAAGAAAGCAGTTTACCTCAAAAACAACTCAGTCACACTTTGCTAACCAGATGCAAGTAGCTTTGTAGGGAATGGTAAATAAAATCTGTTAGAAGCCAGTTGCTAAAATGGTTGTCTGAAATTGCACAAAAAATCTTTTAGCAACCAGCTACCAAAACGGATTACAAAGGTGAAAGGGGCCATGGTGTAGTGTTTAGAGTGTTGGAGTAGAATCTAGGTGGCCCCAGTTTGAATCCCCACTCTACCATGGAAGTTTGCTGGATGAGCCTGGGCCAGTCACATATCCAAAGCCTACCCTACCAGGTTGTTGTGAGGATAAAATGGAGGAGAGGAGAAGGAAGTAAGCCACTTTGGGTTGCTGTTGGCAGAAAAGTGGAGTATAAATGAAGTAAAAATTAAATAAAATAATTTTAAACATCCTCTGTCACTAACATGACCAAATATAAAACTAACATTCAGCCAAATGCCCTTCTCAAAAGGTCACCTGTCACTTTTTCCTGAACTCCTGAAGAGAAGGAACGGCTCTCATATCATTTGGCAGCCCATTACAAAAGGATGGCGCTGCCACAGAAAACATTCTGGATTGGGCTGAGGCTGTGTTCACCCTAGAGGGAACCAAAAGTATACCCTGGTGGCTTAAAAGGTCAGTCAGCATCTTGAATTAGACCCAGAAAGAAACTGTTCTGCCCATTGTTGCAGGAGTAGCATATTTATGTTGAAGCCAATTACTGTCTGCTGCAAAATAATGTGAAAACTAGTGAACTAATTGGCTATTCCCCCCTTTCCCTGCAAGCATTTATTTATGTTTTTCCCTCTTACATGAGAATAAAAGGAAGGGATAACCCTAAATGGTCTGGGAAGGTATTATCATGAGGAGCAGTGAATGTGCCTCTCAGTTATGGCTTTGCTAATTAGTTTCCTGGTCTTGTAATATGGCAGGAAGAGGAGGAGCATCCATCTTTGGCAAGCAGTTTGAAGACGAACTCCATCCTGAACTGAAATTTACTGGTAGGTAATATTTTAGTACCTCCCAAAAAACTCAGTGCATCACTGACTGGAGACAAGAGTCTCCAGACTTCTAGATGCAAAGTAGGTTGGACATGAAAGCTATGAGAACAACCTGAATCTTAAAACGTCAGTTAAACTTAGCTTATAAATTTGCTGCTTTGCATTATGCTTTGTCTCAAAGCAGTCATGTCTAATTGGATTTCCTTTTTGAATACATCAATCCTTAGATTTTATTTTATTAATATAGTTACTGCTTGTTGTTCTTTTCATATAAAGGCAGAAAGGAGTTAAGTTGCCATTATCACTGTGTTCTGTTTCCATAATACTCCTGCAAGAATCGAATGTGTATGCTCAATCCTTATGAGCTCAGTCCCTGTACGATACTCTGTAGCAGCTCCAGAATGGAGACCTGAAGATTTTGTCCGCATGGGTTTTCCAAGAAGCATAAATCGTTGGGCATTGAAGCATGTGTGTATTGAGGGTTGTGTCCAAATTACGTGACAGTGTGGCATAGTGGTCATACTATTGGACCAGAGAGACCTGAGTTCAAATTCCTACTCTCTCATGAAGCTCATTGGATGTCCTTTGGTCAGTCATTCTCAGCTTAACCTAATAAGAACATCAGACATAAGAAGAGCTGTGCTGGATCAGACCAGTTACCCATCTTGTCCAGCATTCTGTTTCACATAGCAGCCAACCAGTTGCCCTGAATGGCTAACAAACAGGTATGGAGTCCAAGGCCTTCCCCTGATGCTGCCTTCTAGCAGTGGTATTGAGGTTTGCTGCTTCTGTATATGCTGGTTCCCTTTAGTCACCATGGCTAAATAATGATTGATGGACCTATCCTCCATGAATCTGTGTAACCCCTCTCTTAAAGCTAACAATGCTCATAGCTCTACATCCACTGGCAGTAAATTCTACACTATAATTACTTATTGAGTAAAGAAGTATTTCCTTTTGCTTGTCCTGAACCCATTGCCCATTGACTTCATTGTGTTCACCCAAGTTCTAGTATTAAAGGGGAGGGAGAAAAAGCTTCCTCTATCCGTTTTCTCCACTATGTATATAACTCTGTTATGCTCTGTCAAGTCTGCCCCCTTAGCTGTCTTTTTCCCCCCTAAACTGAAAAGTCCCATACACTTCAGCCTTTCTGCATAGGAAAGGTACTCCAGTCCTTTAATCATTTTGGTTGCCCTCTTCTGTACTTTTTCCAGCTCCGCAATTTCCTTTTTAACAAGACCTGTACACATTATTCTAAATGAAGGTACTTCATAGCCCTACAGGAGGACATTACAGTATTGTCCACTTTATTCTCAGTCCCTTTCTTAATAATTCCCAGTACGAAGTTTGCATGAACCTCCATTGCTCACAGGGTTGTGAGGATAAAATGGTCAAGAGGAGATCCATTTATGCTTCTCTGAACTCTTCAGGGGAAGGGAAATAATAGATGTGGAAGCTAACTGGGATTCATGAGCAGGCCTTATGTAGGGTTTCATTGATCTCACTAAATCCTGATCATTTTTAAGGGCTGGTAGAGAAAAAAATCAGTAAGATCTGACTATTTGATTTCTTTGTATTTTCGTCATAATTAATTTGGGAGTTGAAGATGGTAACACACTCTTTTTCTTCTTAAGGTGCAGGAATCCTTGCTATGGCTAATGCAGGCCCAGATACAAATGGCAGCCAGTTCTTTATCACATTAGGACCGACTCAGTGGCTCGATGGGAAGCACACTATCTTTGGTCGTGTTAGCCAAGGAATTGGAGTAGTTAACAGAATGGGCATGGTGGAAACCAATGCACAAGATCGACCAGTAGATGACATAAAGATCCTGAAGATGTATCCATCGGGTTAGACCAGTATTAAGATAATCACATTGAATTTGATTACATTCCATTGTGCTTGGTTTCTTAGAAGATTGTCATGTTGTTCCAAGAGACTCTGGGCAAAAGAGACACTCAAATGCAAAAGAATCCTACCCTAAAATGCATGTTCAGAATTTATCATTAAAATTTTTTTTAAAAAAATTGCAGCTGAATTTTTAAAGAAAATTACAAATTTGGGGTTGCTTGAAGAAGAAAGTATCACTAAATAGTGGTTGGATTGTTTTTGTAAGCTTAATTCAATCTATCACCTTTGGTCTGGTTGAAGTACAGTATGATGTCTGTATTGAATACAGAAAGAGCCCTCAGTGCACCTGAAGGAAGCAGACAAAAAGTCTAGATTCGTAAGTCATTGGAACTACACATTAACTCAACATTGTGCCAGCATGGGTCTCAAGACTAAAATGCTCTCCTACAGTTCCGAAAGAGAGGAAATTGCCTTGTTGGAATTCGTTTGTGAACATTTGTATATTTTTTCCCAAGCCCTTTATTGCCATACGTATATACATACAATAGGAGATCAGATTAAATATAGATCTGAAAATACAAATCCATATGAAAAACCAATGGTTACTTATCAGAACGTATAGCCCTAGCACTAAGAAGAAACCTTGCTACTATTTTGGTTATTTCCGTATCTTGATTATCAAGCAAAAACAGAACCTTAAAATTGTCAGGAATTTCTGAGAATTGAGCTAATATAGCATACAGAAGATCCTGGCAGGGCACCAGATAAAAGGGACATTGAAGGAGAACATGGGGGACAGTTTCAACACAGTCCTTCTTACAAGGACAACACCTGCTGGAGTAGGGGATCCCCTGGAATCTGCCAGAGAGAAGAGCAGAAGGAAGAACATTAAATCTGGCCAAGGAGATGGCTCTGTGCAAATTTGGAGCTATAAGTTGATAAAGAGCCCTCAGTGCACCTGAAGGAAGCAGACAAAAAGTCTAGATTCGTAAGTCATTAGAACTACACATTAACTCAACATTGTGCCAGCATGGGTCTCAAGACTAAAATGCTCTCCTACAGTTCCAAAAGAGAGGAAATTGCCTTGTTGGAATTAGTTTGTGAACATTTGAATAGCCTGTTTGTATAGGTAATTTTAGGCCGTGACCATTAGAGCTTTCTTCATGTCCGAGAAACCAGACAGTGCTGTTTGGTTCAGAGAAGAACTGCTAGTGCAGAGTTCCCAAGAGAAAAATAGAATCCTTTGTGACTGAGGAAGAGCTGTAGGGCAGGTGCCCACCCTTTCCAGATTAGAACATTTGTACCTGTAGAGGGTGTCTGATGGGGAGGGGAGGGGAGGGGAGGGGAAGGGAAAGGAGTTTGTAAGCCGCTCTGAGACTCCCTTGGGTAGTGAAGGGCGGGGTATAAATCCAATCTCTTCTTCTTCTTTCTTCCTCCGTAAAGAGAAGTGAAGGGCGGGGTA
This sequence comes from Gekko japonicus, assembly GCF_001447785.1. Classification (NCBI taxonomy): domain Eukaryota; kingdom Metazoa; phylum Chordata; class Lepidosauria; order Squamata; family Gekkonidae; genus Gekko; species Gekko japonicus. Next base: position 90,435 of record NW_015176518.1, on the reverse strand, counting down.
TAAATCCAATCTCTTCTTCTTCTTTCTTCCTCCGTAAAGAGAAGTGAAGGGCGGGGTATAAATCCAATCTCTTCTTCTTCTTTCTTCCTCCGTAAAGAGAAGTGAAGGGCGGGGTATAAATCCAATCTCTTCTTCTTCTTTCTTCTTCCTTCATATAAAGAAGTGAGGTTTCCTGGTCTCAGAGAAAAACAGGAGGCAACAATTTAGGTTTTAAGACAAGGGGGAAGGAACAGGGGAAGGAAGGAGGCAAAGATAGTGGGGGGGGGGGCAGGGGGGGCAAAATGTCCCTACCAAGATTAGGGGGAGGCTATCCACTTCGACATTGGGGGGGGGGCGATATTCGGGCAACTAGAGAGCCAGTTTGATGTAGTGGTTAGGAACTGGACTCTAATCTGGGAGAACCAGGTTTGATTCCCCACTCCTCTACATGCAGCCAGCTGGGTGACCTTGGATCAGTCGCCCAAGGGGGGGGGGGGAGGCGTCCACTCTCCCCCATCCCCCCTTTCATTCCAAAAAGATCCACTCACCAGCCCACCGGAGGACAGGTCTCACTCCCAGCCAGTGTTCCCTCTAAGCTGAGTTAGTGTGAGCTAGCTCACAGTTTTTTAGCCTCCGGCTCACACATTTTTGTCCCAGCTCAGGAAGGAGGGCTCCAGAGCAAACTAATTTATGCAGCAGCCAAATCGCTCGCTCACAACTGTAATGCCAGTTTGCTCAGAAAGTAGGATTTTTGCTCACGAGATTCCACAGCTTAGAGGGAACATTGCCCAGCCCACCGCTCCTGTGCCTAAGGGACACTACCATAGAGGCTACCGGGCCACCTAGAGAGGCCGACTTCAGAGGGCGTGGCGGGAGACAGCCCACGTGGTGAGGGGGCGGTCTTCTGAGCCGCCATTGCTTTGTGGGGGTGGGGGAGGTGGTCACCCGCGAGGGGGCGGCAGTCGTCGCCTCAAGGGTTCTCGCGTGAAGGACGCGCTTCAGGAGAGGCGGTAGGAGCTCTTCTCCGCGCGGGAGCGTCTCCCGGCAGCCCCGCGCTCAGAGCGCAAAGAGCCGCGGGCGGCAGCCCCGCTCCCTCGCAGGGTTTTCGCCCGTTGGGGAGGAGAAGGGGCGGAGCGCGAGTGGGCGTGGAAGACGCGGGGGGGGG
>NW_015176518.1:75664-88896 GCF_001447785.1 Gekko japonicus | reverse complement strand
TGGAGGGAACGGCAGTCTGGAGCCCTCCTTCCTGAGCGAAGGCAAAGATGTGTGAGCCGGAGGCTAAAAGACTGTGAGCTGGCTCACACTAACTCAGCTTGGAGGGAACGGCAGTCTGGAGCCCTCCTTCCTGAGCGAAGGCAAAGATGTGTGAGCCGGAGGCTAAAAGACTGTGAGCTGGCTCACACTAACTCAGCTTGGAGGGAACGGCAGTCTAGGAGCCCTCCTTCCTGAGCGAAGGCAAAGATCTGTGAGCCAGAGGCTAAAAGACTGTGAGCCGGCTCACACTAACTCAGCTTGGAGGGAACGGCAGTCTGGAGCCCTCCTTCCTGAACGAAGGCAAAGATGTGTGAGCCGGAGGCTAAAAGACTGTGAGCTGGCTCACACTAACTCAGCTTAGAGGGAACACTGCTCTGGAGCCCTCCTTCCTGAGCTAAGACAAAAATGTGTGAGGCGGAGGCTAAAAGACTATGAGCCAGCTCACACTAACTCAGCGTAGAGGGAACACTGCTCTGGAGCCCTCCTTCATGAGCGAAGGCAAAGATGTGTGAGCCGGAGGCTAAAAGACTATGAGCCGGCTCACACTAACTCAGCTTAGAGGGAACACTGGTCAGGAGTATTTACGCCACTGCGATGTTCCCTCTAAGCTGTAGAGTCTTGAGAGCAAAAAATCCTACTTTGTGAGCTCCTGGCCTTGAAGTTGTGAGCGACCGGTTTGGCTGCTGCATAGATCTGTCTGCTCTGGAGCCATCCCTTCCTGAGCTGAAATAAAAATGTGTGAGCCAAAGGCTAAAAGACTGTGAGGTAGCTCACACTAACTCAGCTTAGAGGGAACACTGGTCAGGAGTGTTTACCCCACTGCGATGTTCCCTCTAAGCTGTGGAGTCTTGCGAGCAAAACTTCTACTTTGTGAGCTACCAGCATTAAAGTGGTGAGCGAGCGATTTGGCTCCTGCATAAATCAGTCTGCTCTGGAGCCCTCCTTTCTGAGCTAAGACAAAGATGTGTGAGCCGGAGGCTAAAAAACTGTGAGCTAACTCAGCTTAGAGGGAACACTGGTTACCTGTCATCCACGCTGCCCTTGAGGTGCGGGACGAGCAGCGGGCCTGGCGTCGTTTGCTCCTGCTTGGGAGCTCAAGAGCAGGCTGGAGGGAAAGAAGTGAAGGGCTAAAGAAAAGAGTCCTAGGAGATCCCAATCGCTTAATGGGGCCGTGGCGCTGGGGGAGGAGGCTTAAGACTGCAACCCTAAAGACACTTTTCTGGACTGGAAGTAAACCCCATTGAATTACATGGGATTTACTTCTGAGTGGAACTGCTTAGAATTGCTACCTTCTTCCCTGCTGTTTTCCCTGCCTGAAATAGCCCGGAGAAACCGGTATTTGACCTCAAGTTTACACAGGTATTTTGCCCGGAAATTTCAGGTCTGAAAAACTATGCCGTGGGAAGAGGATTAAATCTGCCTTCATGAATCCCATTCAATCAACGGCAGAGTAAACATGCATGGGGTCAGGTTTACAGAATGGGTGCCAGAAAATCTTCAGTTCGAAACATTTTGCATCCCGTTTTACAGGATGGAGCCAAGCATACTAGCCAAGATTACAGAACAGTTGGCATGACTGAGATAACGCGCGCAATGAGTTTTGAACGCATGAAATGTACTACACAAACGTTATTAAGATCTCCAGCAGCAAAACGCAAATATGAAAAAAAAACCATATCCATGCAAGTCCTAGTGTATTTTTTAAAGCATTTACATCAGTATACTTTAAAAAATGTAATTATCATCCGGACAACTTTATAGAAAACAAAATTCAAATATGCGTGGGATAGAATTTGGGGCTCGGTTGCAAAATCTTCCAAGCTTGTCTCTTAAAACCGAAGTCATCCTATGAGCCTGCTGGGTATAGTATTGTTAGGGGGTGAAATTGACTAACAGTGAAAAATCCAGTGTAGAATTACACCAGCCTACGCCTAGTGAAACCAATGGGCATGGACTGAAACAACTTTGCATAGGCCAACTTTGCTACACACAATAAATAAAAGAGCGCGAACGGAGAGTTGCTTCCAGGTATCGCTGTGAAGGAGAGGAAATAGATATTGAAGCCTCAGTGCATTCTGGGTCCAAGAAATTACGATCGAGTTACAGCTTTATGCATATGTTAAATTCCATTCTGGAGCAAGTCAATGTTTGGCTAACGTACAACCTGGTCGGGGTTTAAAAAAAAACAACTTTAAATAGTGCGTTGTTTTCGGTGCTTTACGGTTAGAAAGAGCTGTGAATATAGCTTGATTGTCTGATTCTCGGTATGTGTACCCGGGCGAGCTTGAGCAGTGGGAACTAAGGTTTTGTGCAGTTAGACATATGGTCTTTTTTTGTTGTTGTTAAAGTTTTATTGTTTTTTGCATAACAATATAACATTGAAATGACATATGGTCTTTATTAAGGTGCCAGTTTGTTACATGAAAATAAATAAGAGGAGAGAAAAGAAAATGGTAGAAAATGAAGATGAATGCTGTCTCTCTAGCCACTTTATTTTTCTGTGTGTTAGAATCTGGAGCGGGTAGAATGGGAATGCTAGGCTGATTAACGGTGTGGTGAGAAAAAGGAAGTCTTGATTTCCCCCTCCCCCCCAAGGTGTTAACTACTGCATGCTCTGAATTGGTTTATTATGGAGGTGTAGATACAAGATTATATCCCTCCAAAATTAAATGTATAATGTAGTTCTAGGTCCATGGACACAGATTTTCACCATTAAAAATAAGTTTTATCAGCATTCTTTCTTGGCTAAACACAGAAAAGTGATTAATTATGGTGACCGTTCTGTTCAGTCCTCTTCCAAGGCATTTTCTGAGTTGCTAATGCAAAGCAGATCTTTAAAGAATGTATGTGTGATAATTTTTTTAAAAGCCCTGCTTCTGTTCTGCATTTATTAAAGAATTTTCACACATTAGGCACCAGTGTTTGAAGGTGCTCTTGTCAGTGTGAAAGGACTCTGAGAATGCTTTTACATGTGGTATGGGCAGTAGGACTCTGTTTATTCTGAGGAGAGCCTCACCTGAGTTCCATGAGACTTACTCCCTTATATTTGTACAGGGGTCATTTCGTAGAAAAAGAGGTGCAGGAGCTCATTAGCATAACTCATTTGCATATGCCACACCCCCTGGCATCACTGGAAGTGTGTCAGAAGGCAACACCCACTGCTCAGGCTCCACTGGACTCTTTTGGATTGTTAGCTATTGGGGGGGGGGGGGGCGTGGAGGACGTTGGTAGCTACCGTTTGGTGGGGGGGGGGGACGTGCAGATCTGTCCTCGCAGAGGAGGGAGAGCTTGTACCTGAATAAAACCTGGTCTTAAAGGTGCCACTGGACTGTTTTGGACTGGGGACCGGGGTGAGCTCTGCAGCTTAACTGGCTGCTGCTTGCTCTGACTGAGGGCTGCTGGGAGCAGGGGGTGGGGCTTGTTGCATGTGCCCGCCCCCTGGGCTCTTTACTGCTGGAGCTCCGCTCCTGTGTGCTCCTGCAGAAAATTACCCCTGTTTGTGCATGCCCAGGGTCATATCTTTAAGTCGCATTTAAGCCTTTTCTGAACCAGGACCCACCATTCACTCCTTCAAAGGTCCTACTTATATTGGGATTTTTCAAACTGTGAATGTCCATCTTTCTCTAGGTGTGCAGAGTTTGAACAGTTATTCATTTTTCAAGGTACCACTTAAGGTTGCTGTGTGGTTAAGACACTGAACTGCAGATCAGAAGGTCGGTAATTCAGCAGTTCGAGACCCAAGTGCCACATGACGGAGTGAGCTTCTTTCTCTGGCCCCAGCTCCTGCCAACCTAGCAGTTCGAAAGCAAGAAATTGCAAGTAGATAAATAGGTACCACTTCGGTGGGAAGGTAACAGCGTTCTGTGCACCTCGGCGTCTAGTCATGCTGGCCACATGACCACAGAAACATCTTTGGACAGCGCTGGCTCTTCGGCTTGGAAACGGAGATGATTACCGCATCCCTAGAGTCAGATTCGACTGACTTTTGAGCAAGGGAAACCTTTACCTAAGCCCAAAGCATTTGCTATTAGAGTTGGCCACTGCCACATGCTGTTTCTGGTACCCTTTCTACTACCAAACCGATGTTTGTTCAGTTAGCCGTCCTTAGAAGGGATTGTTTACTTGATGCATACCTATATAAATCACTGCTATGGACTCACCCCCTTCCAATCTGGAAGCAGAATAGTGATTTCTAAAGGAGGAGATTCCTCTAGCCATTGGGTCATTTCTGTTATTTCACATTCTAAAAGCAAACTTTTTGAGAGGTATATGTGTGCTTCCAACTTAATTAAAGAAAAAAGTATATTTCAGCTTCCAGAAGCTTGGGAAACACTGACTGGAGGTGATATTCTTTTTCCGACCTTCTTCTGGCCCAGTGGCCTAACCTTAGTGCAGCAGAGCTCATTTTTCGTTTTTTTTAGAGAGCCAGTTTGGTGTAAGTGGTTAAGAGTGGTGGACTCTGATCTGGAAAACCGGGTTTGATTCCCCACTCCTCCACATGCAGCTGTTGGGTGACCCTGGGTTAGTCACAAGTTTTTTCAGAGCTGTTCTCTCAAGAGCAGTTCTCGCAGAGCTCCCTCAGCCCCTCCTACCTCACAGGGCATCTGTTGTGGGGAGAGGAAGGGAAAGGAGACTGTAAATCGCTCTGAAACTCTGAGTGAAGGGTGGGGGTATAAATCCAATCTCTTTTTCTTCTTTAATTACTAGTGTGTCTCCCCCCCCCCCTTTAGTTTCAGCAAGTAGGGAACATGACCGCGTGGCAAAAGAAGACACCTCTGGAATGGCTGACGTATGTGAATAAAGAAGTCGGAGTTCTGGCTGCTGAGAAACACAAATATCAAGGGTGGGTCTTAACAGTTGACCCAGTATCAGCCAAGTAAGTAAGAGCCCGGCCTGCATGCAAGTATGAAAACAGTGACAAAGCATCAGTTAAAGAGTTATTTTCACCAGAATGGAAAGAACTAGTGTCAGAAAAAAACGTATTTAAATATCGTATGTAAAACCGATCTCACCTATTGCTTCTGGAATGATAGCAGTGTATTTCTACTGTGAAAAGATGTTTAACGTAGTGTGGCTGCACACTTCAAGTGACAGACTGGCCGGTGACCAACCAAATACAGGCATAGAGTTCTTTGCTTTGAACTTTTTGTAAATTAGGACAGCTTAAACAAGGTAGTGGAGAGGAGGGGCATGTTAATTCAAGGCACTGTGGGAGTTGTCCACTGGGAAATTGTCAGGGTTCGCCTCAGTATGAGAGGTGGAGTATGGCCTAGTTTAAAAACAAAAAAAAACCCCAAACTTCCAAGGCCTCAGCTCTATGTGGCAGATCCGTCAAGGAGCTCTGGAAAGAAGCCCTGGTCAAATCTGCATTTGCATTTTTAAATCAGTTTTGTGCTGCTGTGACACCGTCTTTCTCTATGCTTGTTTGAACGTTGTTTGGAGAAGAGTCATTTAAAGCCGTGCGGAGGCGCAATGACAGTGGAGCCGCTACGAGAGGGTGATAAACATATGCAGACGTGCAAAAGTATGCTAGCACTGTTGAGGTGTGAAAACGAAACCAAATGTAGACAGCTTTTTTGAAGACAGAGTCAGAAGGCTGGAACACCGGTGGGAAAGACAAATGCAGTTTCGACCCCTGTGTTTTAGTTCCACATGAGTGAGACAGAATGCAGTTGCTTGTCGGTGCAAGTTTTGGAACACATTGTCTATGTTCATTGGCACTCTTACTTTTCTTCTGTTAAAGAAATAGTTATATACCACCTTTCTGTCTGACAACAGGCCTCAAAGGCAGCTCACAATAAAAGAAGACTGAGTTACAATGAATAAGACTGTGTTAAAAAGCGGTGGTAACTGTTATAGTGTCACTGATTCCATATAAGAATAAAGTAGAATATATAGTTCATATCTGGACATGGCCAAGGGTAGAAGGGGTGGTGGTAAATGGATGCGACTTACTTTTTATTGTCTCCTGCTTAAACGTAGCAGTTCGAAAGCAAGAAATTGCAAGTAGATAAATAGGTACCCCTCGGTGGGAAGGTAACAGCGTTCCGTGTGCCTCGGCGTCTAGTCATGCTGGCCACATGACCACAGAGAAGTCTTCAGACAGCGCTGGCTCTTCGGCTTGGAAACAGAGATGAGCACCGCATCCCTAGAGCCGGATTCAACTGGCTTTCGAGCAAGGGAAACCTTTCTCTCCAGTGGGGACTGAAAGCAGATTGCATTGTTCTCTTTCTTTTTATAACAACCCTGTCACGTGGGTTAGCCTAAGAGTACATTACTGGCCCAGGGTCATCCAACAAGCTTCCATGGCAGAGTAAGGATCTGAACGTGGGCCACCTAGATCCTGGGTCCAACATTCTGTCCACTTATACTGCACTCACCATACTGGTTAAAAGATAACGGCTTGGTTGCGATGACTTTCTTCCCCTTGTGCTTCTCTTCAGCTGTGGTGCTCGCTTCCTCTGTTATTAGCACTTCCATCTGTGCAAGATCAATGTTCTTCAGTGTTACCATGGATACTTACGGGCCCAAGCCAATAGGTGGAGCTACCAAGAGTTACCTGCAAAGAATTTTACTTTCACCACTGTTTATGCTGCATCAGTTTTGTGGGTGTTGAACACTAAAAGGAATGCATCTTCCAATGGTCAGGTCCCCCTCCCCACAACATACACCCTGTGAGGTAGGTGGGGCTGAGAGAGCTCTGACAGAAACTGCTCTTTTTCAAGGACAGCTCTGACAGAACTATGGCTTGCCCAAGGTCATCCAGCAGCTGCACGTGGAGGAGTGGGGAATCAAACCTGGTTCTCCCAAATTAGAGTCCGCGTACTTAACCACTGCACCAAACTGGTAGTGGTTGCTTCCTGAAGCCATTGTATAGCACAGGACAGGGCCGAAAAAGGCAACTCAGCAATGGTAAGGCTAGAGACAGCTTTCCCAATAAGATCAAACTTTTCTCTCAGCCCCACCTACCTCACAGGGTGCCTGTTGTGGGGAGGGGAAGGGAGAGGAGTTTGTAAGCCACTCTGAGACTCCTTTGGGTAGTGAAGGGCGGGGTATAAATCCAGTCTCCTCTTCTTCTTCTCTCTCAGCCCCACCTAACTCACAGGGTGTCAGTTGTGGGGAGGGGAAGGGAAAGGAGATTGTAAGCCGCTCTGAGACTCCTCTGGGTAGTGAAGAGCAGGGTATAAATCTAATCTCCTCCTCCTCCTCTTCCTCCTCTTCTTCTTCCTCTTCTTCTGTGTACAGCAAGTGATGCTGGGAAAATAATTGTCCTGTTGACAGGAGGTCCTGGGCTCAGCTATTGCATGTCTACAGGTTGTGATTTTTCATTGAGGCAATTGGCTGCAGCATCTTGATCTGAATACTTAACTAGCGCTGCCACTTAAAGGAGGGAGTCACTGGGGCTTGTAAGTGTGTTTGAATGGGACACCTATATATTGTTTTTAACATGCGACTTTTTTGGGGGGGAGAGGGAAGAGGTCTTGCTCCTTATCAGACTTTGCATCTCTATCCTTTGGCAGTATTCTCCTGGCGCATCCTCTTGAGAATGGGAAAATGTCCATTTCAGCAGTCCTGGGCCATGCAGTGCAAGATGTTGAAATACTGACTGAAGCAGATGATGAGATGAAAGAGAAGCTTGCACACCTCTTCATGCCTGAAGAGATGCGAAGGTGTAGTCAAGAAGAGCTGGAGAGAAAGAAAACCAGTCTGAAGGATTGGCTGGAGACAAACCATATTCCTGTGAAAGAGAAAGGAGAGTCACAAACAACGCTGTGTGTTGCAGGAGTATTAACTATTGACCCACCCTATCGGCCAGAAGACTGCAGTAGTTCCAATGAAATAATTTTGTCCAGAGTCCAAGGATTGATACAGGGTTATCTTGCACTTCAGCAATGTCAGATATAGTTCTCAAGCAGGGGAAGAAGTTTAATTTACTTGTCAATGAACTGCCTTTTCTCTCCACGGTCTGGCTTTTAATCGTTGTCGAAATATTTGTCGCTGTTGAAGTTAAAATCTCCTGGTTCACGGAACAGCCAGCTTAATTGGAAGCAATGTGCAGGCTGCATATAAAAGTTAGATTTTGCCTGACTTTGCCTTTCGTTTTGGGATCCTGGAACTGGTCTTTCTCCAAAAGAACAATTTGTAGGCTTGTATGTGAAAATGTCCCAACAAGAATATCACAGCTGCTAGTACTTCCTCTTGTCATCCAGCTATAAAATATTTATGAATCGTCTGTATTGAAATAGTCCAGGCACTGTCCATTCATTAAAGATCTAAAGCACACCATACAGGACAATCAGTTTTCTTTAATATCTTGTTCAATTAGCAGGGGTTATTTCCTGCAGGAGCGCACAGGAGTGGAGCTCCAGCAGTAAAGAGCCCAGGGGGCGGGCACATGAAACAAGCCCCCCCGGCCCAAAACAGTTCAGTGGCACCTTTAAGACCAAGTTTTATTCAGGTACAAGCTCTCCCTCCTCTGCGAGGACAGATCTGCACGTCAACGTCTCCCCCTAATAGTTAGCAATCCAAAACAGTCCAGTGGAGCCTGAGCGGTGGGTGTTGCCTTCTGGCACACTTCTGGTGATGTCAGGGTATGTAGCATATGTAAATAAGTTTTGCTAATGAGCTCCTGCACCGCTTTTTCTATGAAATGACCCCTGTCAATTAGAGTTTGTGAATGAAAAATTGCCTGCAACTGCTACATTCTGCCTTCCCCCTCTGAAACCAGCTTTGTATTTACCAGTAAGTAGTATGTTTAAGCGGTATGTTTAAAGATGACAACATTTGTTGAGTATGAGAATCCTTGAAGTTCTGCTGGGAAGCCAAAGATTATGGCAATATGTTTTAAGAGTAGGAAGTTTTCTTTTATTTGTTAAAGTGACAAGGTGGTGTTGGAGAAACTGGCAAAAATACTTAGATATTCAGAGTTTGCAATGGATCTTTGCTTTACTGGAAGAGGAGGCATTTCTTTCCGTGTAAAAATGATTGGTAACTGGAGCAAAAGCCTCGAAGTAGTCAGTCCCATATTCTTGTGAATAGCCTTTGGCTACTAGGCGTGCTTTGTATAGTTCTACAGCCCCATCATCTTTATACTTTGTTTTGAATACCCATTTGCATCCAACAGGCTTTGTTATATAAAATAAGACACAGTGACACGAAAGCCATCATGAAGAAAAAAGGCTACTGAAAATGAAAATGGGAATACAGTGAGTAGGGACTACATTTGAGAGATTTCTTACAGAGACAAAATATACTGGTTAACTTTGATCTACAGTTAAAGGTTTGAGAAATCAAGATTTAAATGTGTGAAGAAGACATAACGAAATACACCACTCGGAGTCACTGGAACAAGCACTTGTACCATGTTGCAGCATATAGGATGACCATCACTATTGTTCGCACAGTTTATGAAACACTTTGTACTCTGCCACTGACTAACAGGTTTGACTTAGTATGTCCACTTAGCTCTTCCATGGTGCATATGTTAAGTGCCATTTATGATTCTGACATCATGAATGTATTCAGGTATTAACTTTGGTTCATTTGTGACAGTTGTTTGGATGCATGCCGGGAGGGTAAAATGCTGAAAGAACAAAATGTCAACTTGCTATTTTTGCTGAGGCTTGCGGCCTTGACAGCCCAGCCTAACTGCGCAAGTTTGCCTAGCTGAATAGAGAACAATAATACCCTGTTCCGATATGGATACTTTTAGAGCTGCATAGCCTAAGAAGAAAAAAAAGCCTATTGGTTAACTAAAGAAAAAGCTTTTCTTGGGAAAGCCTAGCCCAAAGGGTTTTCCGCCAATCAGAGATCTGTAAGGTCAGAGTGCTGATGTTTGATGGAGCCAATAATTTTGTTTTATTTGTGTGCATCATCCTGAGTATTAAGATCCTATGTCACCCTTTGTAACACTCAGGCTGTTGGGTATTCAGGGTTACAAAACCTTGAGATCTGTACTCTTCCTTTATTAATTAATAAATATTTATTTATTTTATTTATTAGTTTGGCTACTGCATAAATTAGTTTGCTTTGGAGCCATCCTTCCTGAGCTAAGACAAAAATCTGTGAGCCGGAGGCTAAAAAACTGAGCTAGCTCACACTAGCTCAACTTAGAGGAAACACTGGTCACAACAATAATAATATTCAATTGAAAACAGGATGGTCCCCAAAAATATACAATGATGGTAAAACAGTTCTCTGGGGATGATGTTGTCCTATAGCTGATCCCAAGCAAATAAGTCCGATAATATCGATCGTGCAAAATTGTGGCAGATCTTCCCAGGCCATCCTTAACCCCGATGTTGTCCACATCATTGGTGGTGGTGGTAGTGGTGGCCCCTGTGTGAAAGCCTGGCGGAAGAGCTCCATCTTGCAGGCCTGCAGAACTGCATAAGATCCCGCAGGGCCCTGATCTCCGGGAGCTCGTTCCACCAGGTAGGGGCCGCCACCGAAAAGGACCTGGCCCTAGTCGCGGCGAGCCTTGCCTCCCGGGGGCTTGGAACCACCAGGCGATGTTGCGCCCCGGATCGAAGTGCTCTTGGGGGTATATGTGGGGAAAGGCGGTCCCTCAGGTAAGTCGGACCCTGGCCATATAGGGCTTTAAAGGTAAGTACCAGCACTTTGAAATGGATTCGGTATGCTATTGGCAGCCAGTGCAGCGCTTTCAGCCCAGGCTGGATGTGCTCCCACCTAGGGGCGCCCACCAACAGCCTGGCCACAGCATTCTGCATCAGCTGCAGCTTCCGGATTTGCGACAGAGGCAGCCCCATGTAGAGAGCATTACAGTAGTCTAACCTCGAGGTGACCATCGCATGGATCACTGTAGCCAGGTTATCGCAGCCGAGGAAGGGAACCAACTGCCGAATCTGCCTAAGATGATAAAATGCCAATCTGGCAGTGGCTGCCACCTGGGCCTCCATCGTTAAGGAGGGGTCCAGGAGCACTCCCAAACTCCTAACCTCCGACGCTGGCACCAACGGCACCCCATCGAAGGTCGGGAGAGGGTGCCCCAACCCCGGTCCGGTCCAACTCAGGCACAGGACCTCTGTCTTCGCTGGGTTTAGTTTCAGCCAGCTCAGCCTGAGCCACCCAGCCACGGCCTATAGTGCCCGGTTCAAATCTGGGTTGGAGCCCGACCGGCCACCCAACATCAGATAGAAATATTCTAGTGAATAATTCTTCACAGGACTGTGTGTGTGTGTTTCTCAAACTGGTTGGGCAAACACAGCCAGAGGCACCATTTGTGTCTTACAAATTGGAGGTTCCTTCCACCGAGATCATTGCTGCCATCAGAGAGGGCCAGGGGTCATTTCCTGCAGGAGTGGAGCTCCAGCAGTAAAGAACCCAGGGGGCGGGCACATGCAACAAGCCCCACCCCCTGCTCCCAGCAGCCCTCAGTCAGAGCAAGAAGCAGCCAGGTAAGTTGCAGAGCTCACCCCGCCCCCCCGGTCCAAAACAGTCCAGTGGCACCTTTAAGACCAAGTTTTATTCAGGTACAAGCTCTCCCTCCTCTTCGAGGACAGATCTGCACGTCCCCTGTCCCCCCCAATAGCTAGCAATCCAAAACAGTCCAGTGGGGCCTGAGCAGTGGGTGTTGCCTTCTGACAGACTTCCAGTGATGTCAGGGGGTGTGAAATATGCAAATGAGTTATGCTAATAGGTTATGCTAATGAGCTCCTGCACCTCTTTTTCTACAAAATGACCCCTGAGCCTCAGTATACGCTCCAAACTGTCAACAAATGCAATTTATACAGATGGTGTTAGAAAAACGTAAACATTTTCAAGAAGGGGATATTGTATTGGGAGGGGATCTGAACTTTTTGGCAAATTATAATCGGGATAGATCAAAGCATAAAAAGAAACTAAAACATTATTTTTTTGGCCCCCCGAAGGGGATTTTTTAATTGCATTTTATATAAGGACTACAAACTACAACGAAAATAGGGAGGGGAACTACAATTAAGGAGAAAGAAAAGGTACCCACTACTGACTAAAAACCCAAGAGAGGAGACCATCAAATTTGCTTAAATACAAAGCCACCCCATAAAACGCTAACATTTTAATGAACTTAGTCAGACATGCTAGTATATCTTTTAAATCTTAAATTTAAATGTTGATAAAATACCCCAGAGCATCTAATTATTAAGAACTATGTTTTCAAAGTCACAATTCAGAGTCCCTCAGCCTTCATTTTTTCTTATCCTGTCTTTTCTGCAGTTTGTAAGGACTTTTAGGAGCCGCCACCCCGGTCTCAGAAAGAGAGTCCTCTCCAGAAGACCCCGAGTCCAGCTCGCCACTGGACTTACTGTCCTTTTCCTCTTTTTCCACCTCCTCTGGCTCTCCCAACTGGATTCTCAAAAACTCCCGTGCTTTAAAAACAGTCAATCTTTTCCTTTTTATCCTGAAGTTTGAAGGTTATGCCCTCTGGAGTTAGCCACCTGTACACAATGGCATTTGTTTGAAGAAAAAGGATTAGATCTTTGTACTTCTTTCTCCTTTGTCTTATTTCAAATGGAATATCTTTCAGAATCCTGATAGTATTGTCCCCAATTTTCAAAGGTGATCCCGCTGTTGCTCTCAGGATAGAATCCCTCACATGCCTCTTCGAGAATCTCATTACTATTTCCCCAGGCAGATTATTTTTCTTTATATATCCGCAATATGACCTATAGACCACATCCATCTCGCTTATCAAAAGTTCCGCCTTCAGATCTGTCACTGGGGCCAATGCTTCGCTCATCATTTGCTTCAGATTCTCACCCTTAGTCTCTGGGACACCTTGGAAATAAAGGACCAAGTTTGACTTCTCCATTTGTAATTGTAAAAGCTGTTCTTCTGTAGAAACTTGCTTCTTTTCCAATTTTTGTACCCTTTTCTTCACCTTTTGAGCAGTGGCGTCAACTTCTTTCACCTTCTCAGCTGTTTGTTCTGTAATTTTAAGAGTCTCATTCGTTTGCTTTTGCTGAGTGGTGATACATTGGTTCATTGTTGACAGCTGTTCCTTGAGATTATTCATCTGATCCAGCAGGGGGCGCAGGGATTCTGCCAATGTTTTGGCCAGCTCGGTGGTTCCCTCCGGTCGTGGGCTCTCAACTACTTTCACTTTTGGAAGTTTCTCTTTCTCCGTCCTCTTCTCCGCCATTTTTATGAATTGTTTACTTTCGCAAAGATTTATAAAGTCTCTGAATATGTGC
>NW_015176518.1:66094-75410 GCF_001447785.1 Gekko japonicus | reverse complement strand
TGGGGCCCCCTCCTTTCTGCCGGTGCGCAGCTTTCACCCCCCGGAAGGTCCGGGAGGTGAATCTGCTCGGCGCACCACCATAAACCGGAAGTCCGAAACTAAACATTCTTACAAAAACCCAGCCTGCTACGATTCTCCACTTCAAAATCTTTTTTAAAAAATTGCAATTAGTGGATCTTACACTTACTATTCTGCAAGACACAATATTCATACGATAGATTAGATACTTGTTTCTCCATCACTTATTCCTAAAGTTTGTACTACAAATATTGGTTCAAAAATTTTCACTGATCATCCATAGATTGAATGTGAGTTATCTTGGTCTGTTACACCAAAGACGGTAACAGCTTGGATGCTGAATAAATCACTTTTATTGCAAGAAACATTTAGAGATGAATTAGATAGCTTAATTAAATTTTATTTTGAGGAGAATTGGTCAGATGAAGTTCCTGTGGGTATTGTGTGGGATGCAATGAAGGCGGTGGTCCGTGGTAGATGCATTTCCATCGCCTCCCATCTGAAAAAAGAAAGGATAAGATTGATCACAGAACATACTAACAAAATACTTCATTTGGAAAAACTGCATCAAAAGACATGCTCCCCCCAAAAATTATAAACAGTTTTCTGCTGAGAGGAAAGCTTTAGAGGCACTTGAAACCACTAAAATACAGAGACAGATAACTTACTTATGTCAGAAATACTGGCAGAAATCTGAAAAGACTTTGAAACTGCTTGCGTGGTGTACCACGAAGCAACGGAATGTCAAAAGAATACAATTAACTGATCGTAAGGGACATAAACATACCTCTTCAATAGATATTGTCAAAATATTAGCAAATTACTTCAAGACCTTATGTACCTCAAACCATAAGACAACTGTTCCCTCAAATATTTTTTATAAATTAGGGAATTTAATGAATAGACTGACCAGGGAGCATCAGGCACTATTAGACAAAGAATTTCCCTTACAAGAGGTCATGGACACGATTAAGCTTCTAAAAACAAACAACACATTGGGTAATCATGGCCTACAGGCTGAGTTCTACAAAACATTTAAGCTCTCCTTAGTAGGCCCTTTAACCATCATTTGTAATAAAATTTTAGAAAGTGGCCAAATGCCAAAATTGTGGTTGGAAGCTACATTAGTGATGATCCCTAAACCTGATAAAGATCTGACACAACCTAGTTCCTTCAGGCCTATTGCGCTTCTCAATCAAGATGCTAAAATATTTACTTTGATGCTGGCCAATCGATTAAGATCTATAACGTGTAATTACATCTCAACAGACCAAACTGATTTTATGCCTAATCGCCAATTGACGGATAATATCCGTAGGGCCTTGAATGTGATAATGGAGGGCTTGTCGAACTCAATTGTTATGAGTGCCGAATTTGACATAAAGGAGACCTTGTTGGGCCAGGCCAGGTGTGTCATAAAATGTATTGCCAGGTAGCGGAGATATAAACTTTATAAAGGACACAAACACAAAGGTGGGGTTTTTTTACTTAAAATAAAAACATGCTTACAACGTTAGCACTCTTGCAATATGTTGTTTATTTAATAGTGTGTGATAACTGACACCTCTTGCTCTGAATTATTGCATCAAAATGTCTGTGCTGTTGCAATCTCGAGTATGCTGTTTGGGTGTGTATCTGTAAGCTGCAAACGTATGACGACACAGCAGCAGCAGCAGAACTGGAAGGAGAATCAGAAGACAGCCAGTTCCACTGTGGGCCTGATAGAAACCCTCTGTCGGCATGTGCATAGAAAATGCCTTAACAAGATTGCAGCTTGTTAGACAGATCATGGTGATCTAAATGACAGTCAGAGGTCACATGACCGGACATGTTGCATCAGCCTGCAGGAGGTGCTTCAGTGACTCAGCATCTCTGTGCTGATTGGATACTTGGACTACTGCATGTGTATATAAGTCTGTGCTGTATATACCACTGTATTCCAGTATGGTATCAGGTTGCTTGGCGAAGCACTTTGTCAGTGGAAACTGTGAATACATGGACTGTGTATATAATGTAAATAAAAGTGTAAATAGCACCAACCTAAGCTGGTGTGTGCAACTTCTATATGACTCTGCAACACTCGTAAAAGAAACAGGAGATATGTCACCAGCCATCATTACTCACAATACTGTCACCCTCTGGGGGGCCTCATCTGGCCCCTGGGCCGCATGTTTGACACCCCTGTGATAATGTATGGAAGAGCTAATAGTATTGAAAGTGTCCTTTTGTCCTTGGACATTCATAAAGCCTTTGATTGTTTAGAAATTCCGTATCTGAAACGACTTCTACTTGAGATGAACTTTGGCATAAGATTCCGGAAAGCGATTGATGCAATATATAATTTACCCTCAGCTAAAATTAGAGCAAACGGAATATTTTCAGAGAAATTTTTACTTACATGTGGGACACGCCAAGGCTGTCCTTTGTTGTCTCTTCTTTTCACCTTGGCGGTTGAGCCACTTGTGGAAGTGATATGAAGAATGACCTCCATCACAGGCCTGGTAATTGATAGTAGAGTGCATAAAGTTTCCACATATGCAGATGATATTATTTTATTATTTACTAATCCTCTGATATCTCTACCTTCATTAGGGCAAGTCCTGCATGACTTTAGTTACATTTCTGGACTTACAACTGGCTCCTCAAAATCATTATTATACCCTATTTTTTTGACATCAGATCTGGAACAAAAGATTAAGGTACATTACTCTTACAAATGGGTTGAAGAGTCTTTTAAATATCTAGGGGTGCATATTCCACTAAACCTGAAAGATATTAATACATTTTAACTTCAGTAAAACCTTCTCAGAAATTAGGTCACAATTACACTCATGGCATTACAAATCCTTTTCATGGCCATATCAAATTCACATAATAAAGAACTTTATTTTTATTTCCCCCCCCCCTTTTTAATGCTTTATTTATTATTTTCTATACAAAACAGAAATAAAACCATTGCATAAAGTGGTAAAGGTTTTCAGCGTCAACATCAACCTGACCAAGACACAATGAATGGCATGTAGGGAACCAAAAGGAGTTTCAAAAATACAGAAGGTCTTGATAATAGCGGTTATTGGGGAGAAAATCCCCATTAGGCAAGTAAACTATTATTGGGAATCAGATGACTTGAAATGTGCGTAGACGGCCACCCGTGGTGATAACAGCGTTCTGCGAGGCAATTTTATTCAGGAGAAAATGTTCCCATAATTTGTTTTTCCAGTTGTTCAGGGAGGGAGCTGCTTTATAATGCCTAAATTTTTATAATGCCTAAATTTATAATGAACTTTATAATGCCTTTTTTATTTCTTTTTTGATCTGTTCCTATATATATATGTTTAATCGATCTTCAGAAATGGCAGAAAGAACTAAACAATTTTACTTGGAATTATAAAAGGCCAAGGTTCAGGAGTTGTATTTTATATAGACCGACTGCTTTAGGTGGTCTTGATCTGCCTAATCTGTCAAATTATTATAAGGCAGCAAATCTAGAACAGGCAATTAAAATAATGCAACCGGACTCTGATGAGGCCTGGATACAAATTGAATCACATTATGCTCAACCTATTCCTCTTTGGGCAGCTGTTTGGATGAAACCTAAAGATAGTCCTCAGAGCTGCAAAAATAATGAATTGTTAAATTATACATTTAAAATTTGGGATGGAATTATGGGGAAAAAAACCCTTCCTGAATACTCTTGGTCATCTGCATTCTTATATCAATCCTGGTTCAAACCATGTACATTTACCTCAACATTCCAAGACTGGATTACAGGTGGTGTTTTCTGGCATGGTGGTGTACTTAATGATGGAATGACCCTAGAAGAGAAACAACTGGAGGAGAAATTAAGTAAAGCCTATTCCTTGGCTTCAATACTTATAGTTATCGTCTTTCTTATCCTCACTCAAATCTAAAAAACTGTCACCTACCTCCTCAAATGATCTAGACTCGGTAATATGAAAGTATTCAGAAAATAAAAAAGGAACTTATCAAAAAGTTACAAAATATTAGTACAAACCTCTACAGTAGATAATATCCTACATTATCAAAATACATGGAATAAAATGATACAATTACCTACTGACATAAAAGTTTGGCCAGAAATCTGGGCATCACCCAATAATAGATCACCAATTTATAATGTACTATTTCAGTTGGTCAAATTGATGATCTGTTGGTACTTGACACCTCGGAGGTTACACCGTATAAATAAAAATTACCCGGAACTTTGTTGGAAGGGGTGTACAGAACCTGGGACATATTTCCATTGTCGGTGGACTTGTCAGGTAATTCATCCATTCTAGAATAAAGTTCACCAACATATAAAACACATAACTACTATTGATTTACCAAATACTCCTGAAATATTTCTTTTACAATATTGGACTGACACAGAATGCTCAGACTCCACTTGGAAGCTAATTTGTTTATTATTGGCTTCTGCTCAGCTGGCTATAGCTTCAAAATGGAGATTGCTTACCCCCCCCCCCCCACAATGTCAAAGTGGTATGAGAAAATTTGGGATCAGTTTATAATGGGGAAAATAACACACAACTCAAATTATTCCTTATTTACAGAGATGTGGCTCCCTGTATTAAGCTCTTTTTTGCTGAATGTGACATCTTACCTAGCAACTCAGTGTATCAGGATACGATTTTTCTATGATCGTTCTGTCATATTTGAATTTGAAAAGGCTTGACTGTTTACCTTTTCTACTTTGTGTATTTCTTACTTGGTTATTTATTATGCTTCACTAATTGTAGATTCTTGACTTGATAATCCTGCAAGATTTCATGCAGAAGGTTGTTATTTTTTTGTGTTCTTATTTTTGATTATTTTGTATTTTGATTGTTACTTCATATGCATATGTGGGGGGGGGGAATTAAAATATAATTTTTAAAAAAATAAAAAAAATATATTATTTGATATCTTCTGTGTTATATTGTTTCCTTTTTTCTTCCATTTTTATAAATTTTATGTGTATACGGCACAGCCTTTATTGTGATATCACCTAAAGTTCTTGTTATACTTTGGCCCCGTTCACACAGAGGATTTGCCGTGCTAAAGGCACGAATGTCAAGCGGATTTTCGGTGCGCGATCACACCGCAACATCTGGGAAGCGTATCGCACCTGTGGCGTCCCGCCGAAGATGCGCAGTAAAAAACTACTCGGAAAGTGCACTAGTATCCAGAAAACGCAGGGCAGGGGCGGGTGTCTGATCACGGGAGCGCTAGTATCCCATGGCATCCAGCGCCCGTCCACGTCCCGTCGCAAACCGGATGTTTTTCATAAGCGCATGCGCACAAACACGTAACTGAAAGCAGTGCTGCTCCGCGGAACTGTGCATGCACACAAACACAAAACGTTTGCCACACCGCTTCTTTGCCACGCTCCAGCATCGCCGTGTGATCGCCAGCTAACCGCCTAAGCGTGAAGACTCAGGGGACCGTGTGCTCGGGCTACCACGCTTTATTTTGCTCCGGGGCAAACAGCCACGCCTCCCCCATGCGTTATCTGGCCCGTGTGACCAGGGCCTTTAAAAATGTAATGTGCATTTTTTCTGTGCATTTTCTTTTCTGTATCTTTAATATTTCGGGGGGGGGGGAATAAAAATTTGATCGAAAAAAAAGCCTTCCATGGCCTTGCCCCCACTGTAAAATCAGATCCTGAGACACTCATGCCCTTTACTCCTTCAGCATCACCATCCCCAACTACACCCCCAAATGACTTTGCCTCTGGATGCTCCTTGTGCTTATAAATGCCTCCACGAATGCCTCCAACCCACCTGTTCTGCGAAGCCCTGGGCACAGACCTCCTAAGTTCCCCTCTCCTCTGAAACTAAGTACCAGTTTGGTGTAGTGGTTAAGAGCAGCAGACTCTAATCTGGAGAACTGGGTTTGATTCCCCCACTCCTCCACATGTGGCTGCTGGGTGACCTTGGGTCAGTCAAAGTTCTCTCAGAGCTGTTGTCTCAAGAGCAATCCTCAGAAGAGCTGTCTCAGCCCCACCCACCTCACAGGGTGTCTGTTGTGAGGAGGGGAAGGGAAGGAGATTGTAAGCCGCTCTGAGACTCCGAGTGAAGGGTGGGGTATAAATCCAATCTCCTTCTTCTAACTTTAGCTGAACTGAATACACACCCTTTTCTTGGTCATTCCTTCTTTCACCTCCCCTTGTTGTCTCCCTTATGGTAAAATTTATATTGTAAGCTCCTTGGAGGTGGGGACCTACTGTCTTGTACTATGTGAAGCACCATACACATTGACAGTGCTCTATAAATAACAATAAATGCTGGTTTCAATTCTAACCCGTTTCTCTGTTCTTCTCCACTCAGTGCCGAGAAACTCAGTCTGTGTATTTCTTCGTAGCAATTCCCGTATTTAGTGGATTTAATTTAATGGATCCCCAAGGGCTTATTTATCGTCTCCCTCTCCTTCCTGACACAGGTGAGAGATGCTAATGAGTCCCTCTGAGTAGTCACTCGGTTGCATTGTTCCAGGAGGACAAAATAGAACCGGAGAGAAGAACATAAGAGATCTGTTGGATCAGGTCAATGGCCCATCTAGTCCAACATTCTGTCACACAGTGGCCAAAAATACCAGGTGCGATCAGGAGGTCCAGCAGTGGGGCTAGGACACTAGAAGCCCTCCCATTGTTGCCCCCCCCCCAGCACCAAGAATACAGAGCATCACTTGCCCCAGACCGAGAGTTCCTATCTATATCTTGTGGCTAATAGCCACTGATGGACCTCTGCTCCATGTGTTTATCCAATTCCCTTTTGAAGCCGTCCATGCTTGTAGCCACCACCAACTCCTGTGGCAGTGAATTCCATGCGTTAATCACTCTTTGGGTGAAGGAGTTCCTTTTATCCATTCTAACCCAACTGCTCAGCAATTTCATGGAGTGCCCACGAGTTCTTGTATTGTGAGAAAGGGAGAAAAGTACTTCTTTCTCTACCTGCTCTATCCCATGCATCATCTTATAGACCTCGATCATGTCACCCCTCAGCCGTCGTTTCTCCAAGCTAAAGAGCCCCAAGCGCTTTAACCTTTCTTCATAGGGAAAGTGTTCCAACCCTTTTATCATTCTAGATCATTTCACTGTGCTCTCTCTGCCTCTCCTTTAGATGCACACAGATAGTGTCCATCTGTCTGTAGTTCCCAAGTTCAGCTCTGAATTTCACAGCTCACTGATTGGATGAGATCAATATATTACCCATTTGCAGGTAAAATTTTCCCCCGTTCATGGCTGGGATTGTAATCCCACTGTCATGGCACCTCCACACCGCTTTAAAAGAATCTTCTCCAAACAACGTTCAAACAAGAAAGACGGCATCACAGCAGCACGAAACTGATTTAAAAATGCAAATGGAGATTCGACCGAGAAGATTGATTTAAAACGGTGCGGAGGCGCAATGACATTGCAGCCGCCACGAGAGGGCGATAAACAAATGCAGACATGCAGAAGTATGCTAGCATTATGGAACTGCGAAACCGAAATCAAATGCAGACAGTTTTTTTGAAGACGGAGTCAGAAGGCTCGCACACCGGTGGGAAAGACAAATGCAGATTCGACCAAAATCAGGCTCCCATCTCCAGCCCCTGGGCTGTTTCAGTCACCGAATAAAGAACAGGGGAGAAGATAGGAATTCCTCCTTCTCCCGTGCAGCAGTCCTGAACCAGTAGAAGAATGGAAAAGGTTCTGGAAGCTTTTGTGCAAATTTAGGTGAGGTTGAGCTACTCGAAAGAATTCTCCCTCACAGATTCGATGGAGCTTTAGCGAGGTCTTCAGGCCCGACAATTAGGGATCCGAGGGACATGGTTATACACTATACAGGATTCCTTACCTATCATCTGAGTCTGAGCTTTCCGCTAGCAGCTCCTCACGCAATGAACGCAGCACTTGCATGATCAGCAAATGATTCTTGCTGGTTGTGGTCTCTTGAAGCCTCTGGAGGAGCAGTTGAGTCGGGAGCTGGAAGTCTGGGGAGGAAGGTGTGGGCTGGAGGGGGGGGAACGGAGAACAAAAGAGGGTAGCACAGAGGGATCCCTGGCCGTTTTGAGCCTGCAGGCACATTTGGAATTCTGACACAGCATGGTAGGTGCAGCAACAAAATGGCTGCCAAAAAATGGCTGCTGCAGGAAGCGGAGCCAGCCACAAAATGGCTGCCACGACTTAACTTCAGTAACACACTGCAGAGCCTGGTGCTGTGGTGGCAGCTGCTGTCAAAGCAACGTTTTAAAAAAAATCTGCACAGCTAACCAAATCTCCAATAGTCGATGAAAAGCCAGTGGGTGTCTTGTCAGTGGGTGTCAGTGGACTCCTAGGCTAGTGGTTGCTTTAAGTTCATTTCAGTGGAGAGGCTTTCCACATTCTGGTGATTTGGTATTATGCTTTTTCCATATCAATGTCCCTTGAAGTTCACAGTGTATCACATGTGCCAGTGTATCACATGTGCCAGCTGGATTGAACGTTTATTGTTGTGGTGGTTTCGATTTTAAACCACCTTCCCCGGGAAAAACCAGGCTCGGGGCAGTATACAACAAGATAAATACAACATCATTAAACAAATTAAAACAGGTAAAAACATAAATGTTCCCTCTGGTCTAGCATCCTGTTTCCCCAAAGCGGCCAACCACCGGCGTAATCTTCGCGGGGGCTGGGGGGCTTGCGCCCCCCCCGAAATTTCCCAGAAACCCCGCCCACCCCGCGCCCTCCCAAGCCAGCGGCAAGCTCCCCCAGCTCTCACTATGGGCTCTTTAAGGCCCTTCGCTGCGGCGACTGCCAGCTCCTCTCGCTGGGCTCCTACGCCGCCGCAGTTCCCCCTCTCCGTCGGAGGGCACCGGCCAGAGAGATCCTGCCGGGAGAACCCGGCGGCCATGCTCGAACCCGACTGCCATGGGGTGGGGACTGGGGGCTTTCTCCTCTCCTCCTCCTGCCAACCGCTGCAGTGCCTGGGGCGCCCCATGCCTGTCCGGCCGCCCCCACCCCCGCGCCCAGAAGACCCTCCCGGCCAGGGGCCGCCTATCTGCGCAGGAAGAGCCTCACTCCCGGAGGGCGGGCGTCCGGGCGTCAGGAGGCCGCGGCGGAGCACTCCGGGGAGCGGGGGGAGGGGGTCCAGCCTGCAGCCAGTCAGTCGCCACCAGCAACAGACACCCCCCCCCCCCCGGGGGGGCCCCCGAGCATTCTGCGCAGGAAGAGCCTCACTCCCGGAGGGCGGGCGTCCGGGCGTCAGGAGGCCGCGGCGGAGCACTCCGGGGAGCGGGGGGAGGGGGTCCAGCCTGCAGCCAGTCAGTCGCCACC
>NW_015176518.1:64122-64239 GCF_001447785.1 Gekko japonicus | reverse complement strand
GCGAGTCCTACAGATTTTACCCCTGAGCACTCTGTAACGCTAATTCAGATTCATCCCAGCTGCATATATGCAGGACCAGCCCTAGATCCAGTGGTGCCCCAGGCAAGTCCTTCCCCT
>NW_015176518.1:45966-63699 GCF_001447785.1 Gekko japonicus | reverse complement strand
CTTGAAAAAGAGCAGTTTCTGTCAGAATTCTCTCAGCCCCACCTACCTCACAGGGTGTCTGTTGTGGGAAGGTGAAGGGAAAGGAGTTTGTAAGCCGCTCTGAGACTCCCTTGGGTAGTGAAGGGCAGGGTATAAATCCAATTTCTTCTTCTTCTTCTTGTGTGGTGGGCTAGTTGTGGCAAATGGTTGGGAAGCTCAGTATTTCTGTATACAGTTGTAGGGGCTTTATTGCAATGTGGTATGGCCTGATATTATATTCTTATTCCAGTGTGGGGTGTGTGGGGGGCTTTCTAAGTTTCTAAGCAGTGTGCTAAGAAGGCAACTGTTCCTGGGGTTAGCCCAGCCAGGGACATTGCTAGGGCGGTTCCCAGGCCTCCCTAAATTTCTGGGGAGCCCATCCCTAAATCCCACATGGGTCCACCTCCATAGATAGTGACCATGCCTGTGATGTCACTAGCTCCTCCCTATGATGTCATTGGGTCCCAGTTCTTTTAATGACTTAGCAATGCCTCTGGCCCAGCCCCAGCCCCCCCCGGGAAATTGGAAAGTCTACACCCTTGCGGCCAACTAGCCAACAAGCAGGGAGACCAACAAGATGGGGCCACGGAAGGGCACCTCTTCCTGTTGTTACCTCTCACCAGGGGTCCTTTCGTAGAAAAAGAGGTGCAGGAGCTCATTAGCATAACTTATTAGCATAACCTATTTGCATATGCAACACCCCCTGACATCACCGGAAGTGTGTCAGAAGGCAACACCCACCACTCAGGCTCCACTGGACTGTTTTGGATTGCTAGCTATTGGGGGGGGGACATGCAGATCTGTTCTCACAGAGGAGGAAGAGCTTGTACCTGAATAAAACTTGGTCTTAAAGGTGCCACTGGACTGTTTTGGATTGCTAGCTATGTGGGGGGGGGGGGGATGCACAGATCTGCCATCACAGAGGACGGAGAGCTTGTAACTGAAGGCAGGCCGAGGGGTGGGGCTCTGCAACTTACCTGACTGCTTCTTGCTTCTCGTGGCCCAACTGAGGGCTGCTGGGAGCAGGGGGCGGGGCTAGTTGTATGTGCCCGCCCCCTGGGCTCCTTACTGCCGGAGCTCCACTCCTGTGCGCTCCCGCAGGAAATGACCCCTGCCTCCCACCAACTGGCATGCAGAGATAAACTGCCTCAGAACATGGAGGATCCGTTTAAGAACAGCCACTCATGGGCTTTTTCCCTCCATGAATTTGCCTTAATGGCCTTTTTAAGCCATCTAAGCTAGCTGCCACCTCTACATCCTTTAGTTGTGAGTTCCACAAATTAATGATGTGTGAAGGCTCCACTCGTTTGTGGAACTCTCTGCAGCAAAACGGCTTACTAGATCCGTAATGCTGTATTAGTCACACAAACACTGGAAGGGGGGAAAAAACCATAACCTGTGGAATTTACAGAGAATGCACATTGAGAAACACCTCCATCCCCTCCTGTAGCCAACTGCACATACAGGTAGTCAAAACATACCCTGACTAGGTCTGCTGTGCTGTCCGTCTCTGGAAGACCCTGTAGTTGTGGGGTTATCTTGGAGGACAACGTGGGAGTTGCCAGGGTTGGCTGAGAAGGCTGGGCAGCTGGCGAGTTGTCTCTCCAAAGTGGCATCGTCTCGCCAGGCAGAGAGCAGATTCCTTCCGGGGCCCTAACGGTCTTTGCAGCGAGGCCGAGTTCTCTGTCTGAGTCCGCGGGGAGAGGCAGCCTAATGTCCTGGTTGGCTTGTCCGCCTTCAGAATCCGTGGTGGCTGTTTCTGTCTTGTGTTCGTCACTGCTGGGGTCTCTGGCATTTGAGGAATGGCGTTCATCATTTGCGGGATCCTTCTTGCCTGCTTCCTTGGAGGAAGCCAGCTCTTTCCCACTGGAATCTCCAAGGCCTGGAAAACAGCGTGCTTCATTTTGCGAGCCCCTCTCCTCAGATCCCTCCTCAGAGGGGTCCGTTACATTCTCCAGGAGGGATCTGAGGTCAACCAGAATCCTTTTCACTTTGTGCTTTTCTTGAAGGGCTAGGTTCACCGGAGGGGATGGTGCATTCATAGCATGGGACGGTGGCGGAGAAGACTCCCTGGCTTCTTCTGCCTCCTCGTCTTGAACAGAATCCATGCGGCGATACGATGGTTTCCTTCGCCAGTCCTTCTTGTCCAGTTGGCAGCCACTCCCACGGGGTCGGAGGTCAGACGTCGCTGCTGCCGACATGCGACTTCTCACTTCCTTCTTCAAAACTGGGGGACAAAACGGCATTGTTGAGCGAACCATCTATCTGTCTGATTTAAAACCTTTGTTAGCCCCCTTTCTTCCTCATGCAGCTCGAGGCGGCTTACAATATAAATACAAGTCATAAAATAGATTCCATAAGAATACATAAAAGCAACATTTGAAATCACAGTTTAGGACTGGTACAATCAAATGCAGTCCCGAATAAAACCATCTTCAGCTGCCTCCTCAAGATCAGGAGTGACAGGGCCCAGGCACATCTCCTTCAGGAAGTTGTTCCATAATGGTGGGACTACCACTAAAAAGGCCCTGTCTTCTTGTGTACCATCCAAAGGAACTTCTTTGATTGGTGCAACAGTCAGGAGGGGCCTCTTCCTCTGATCTTAATTCCCCAGGCAGGAACGTATGGGAGAAGATGGTCCTTCAGATACAGATCCTACGCTTACTCTCTCCGAGGTGGGTGGGCCGGGGGGGGGGCTGGAAGGATTGGGGAGGCCTTCCTTCAGGGGAGGGCTTGCCCGGACTCCCCACAGCCACAGGGCACCTGGGGAAGCCAAGGGAAGGCATGGGAGTGCGGCCTAATATGCTAATGAGTTTCTGCTGTTGAGTGTGGCCTATTATAATGAGCTCCTTCTGACTTTTTCAACCAAAAAAGCCCTGGTCATGGGTACTGGTTTGGCTGTGGCTGGCTCCTCCTCAGGTGAGGAAGAGGCAGGGAGCAACCCAGCCTCCTCTGGAGTCAGCCCAGAAGAAGAACCCTCAACAGTACCTGAGGAGGAAGAGTCCCTCGCAGCTGCACAGGAAGTGCAGCCAGGAGGAGAGACCAATCCTGAGCCTGGCCCAGCACACCCAGCTGCAGACACCCCGAGGCCAGACTCCCTCCCCCCAGTTCTCCTGGGTGCCCCAGACGTAGGGCACGCCAGAGGCTGACTATGCAGGAGCGAAGGAGTGCCAGAGTGCAGCTCCTGCAAAGGCAACGGGGAGGAACTGTAAGTCTTGGCAGACGTGACTCCCAGGGAATGGAGAACCTGCTCATAAACACTCCATGCACCTGCCTCAGAGCGGCAGGAAATCTGCGTAATCAGACCTGCTTCTGAGTGTGCACCAGCAGCTCCGTGTCCTTGGAAACTTGCAATCTTGACTTGACTTCCCGGCTATCTGACCTCTGGCTTTGTTACTGACCTTGATTCCCGACCGTGTTCCCAGCTTCTCATGTGTAGTCTTGGTGGACCCCAGCCAAGATAGCACACTCTCTAAGCAAAGGAGCCAGTTGCAACGTGAAGAGGACTCTTGTGCTGAGTCCAGTGTTTATGAGGAAGCCATTCATGGAATCACATTGGGAATGCCCTGTAGGGCAGAGTGAACAGTGGAAACAGCTCAGGCCCTACCTTTGGTTTGGGGCCTCTGCGGTGGGACACGGAAGACAAGATCGGTCCAGACGATGTGGTCCCGCTTCTGGCGACTCAAAGCGACAGGCTCCATGACCTGCCTTTTTCGGAAGGGAATGCCCTCTGGCTGGAAGGATAGCTGGAGAGAACACTCTAGAGTAAAGGAAGAAAGATCCAAGGGTCACATGAGCAAGGGAGTCCAAGGAAGGAGAAAAACAAAGGCCCACCTAACAAGTTCCCTGCCTACCACATTTGCACATTTTCCAAGCGAAGAAGGATATGAAAGGAACTCCAACAAGTGCTTCTGAAATGCTCCCCAGATTTTGGTGTTCCAAATCCAAGTGAAGGGCGGGGTATAAATCCAATCTCCTCCTCCTCCTCCTTCTAGGATATGCCTCACCCTAAACGTAATACAGAATGTGTCACCATTTGACACATCTTTCTATTTCATGCATCTTTTCCACCCCTACACTGTATTGCTGCTATGCACTGGAGCATTGGTAAAACATTCTTTCTCCTCTACCCCAAGGGAGTCAGGTTCTTCTTGTGTGATGGGCACGAGCCCCATCAGCGCCTTGGACAGAATCCATGTGTGCTCCTATGAACGATTGTGTCAAGGATGTGTGTGTAAAGTCTGTAATGTTGTGATTAGGGATAAAGCCAGATTGACTGGGTTTTATATAATGTTCCCTCTAAACTGTGGAGTCTTGTGAGCAAAAATTCTAGTTTGTGAGCTACTGGTATTCAAGTTGTGAGCGAGTGATGTGGCTACTGCATAAGTTAGTTTGCTCTGGAGCCATCCTTCCTGAGCTAAGACAAATATGTGTGAGCTGGAGGCTAAAAAACTGTGAGCTAGTGTGTGTGTGTGTGTGTGTATATATATATGTGTGTGTGTGTGTGTATATATATATATATATATGTGTGTGTGTATGTGTGTGTGTATATATATATATATATATATGTATATATGTATATATATATATATGTATGTGTATATATATAAATTTGTTTAAGCAATTGGCTATAATAGAAGAGAGTATTTTCAAGTCCTGGTTTAAAAGATAAATTGGACAAGAGGAACCTGGGTCTGTAAGATCTTTTCCCTCTTTAGGAATTAAAATTATACATGATTCAGCCCATGTTGGGGGCATAGATCCTTGAGATTTTACAAGATTGCAGATGCCTGCTAAGGCTTACGAAATTGTAATTTCTTTTGTATTTGAGAAATCTCTAAAGCCTCTAAAAATTTCTTCTCAGCTAATAGCTTAGCATATATCTTTTTGCTCCCATTTCTATTATGTTCTTTTTCCAGAACAGATATTTTAGATAATATTTGACTTTTTAAAATTTCTTTTTGTCTATTATAATAGGTGGATAATAAAATAAATTTACCACGAAGGACTGCCTTCAATGTGTCCCATACCAAGAAGGGAGAAACCCCACAATTAGAGTTTTCCTTAAGGAAGTAGTCAATCGTAGATTGTATTTCTGTTAAAACTTTTGATTTCAATAAAAGAGTTGTTTTCAAAACCCAAGTGTTATTATAAGATTTATTTGGTTGGTCGAAAAGTGTGTAACCAAGCCAAGAATGGTCTGTCCATGTTTTAATTCCAGTTTCAGAATGGGAAACTTGATTCACTAATGATTTAGAGAGCAAGATATAATCTATTCTCGTATAAACATGAAATCTAGAAGAATACATATAGTCTCGCTCTGTTGGATGTTGTAATCTCCATATATCATGCAAATAAAATTTGTCAAAGAGCCCTTTTAATTTGGATTGCATATTTTTAGACTTCCTAGAACCAAAACCATGAGAAGACTTATCTAATTTAAAATCAACCACATAGTTAAAATCACCACCTAATATAATTTCCCCAGTGAAAAAATCATTCAACCTCTGCAGGATTCCTTCAATGAAATAAATTTGTTGTTGATTGGGGGCATAGATGTAAAGCTTTCCCCAAACAACTGAACATTTTAAAAAAGAAAATGACCCCATATGGTTGGAATCTATAGACTGACAACTGAACAAAACCTGTTTAGAAATTAGAATTGTGGTGCCTTTAGACTTAGAAGACCCAGGCACATGGTATTGATGAGGGAACCAAGTATTTGGGAGTATTTGACCATGAGAACCTTTCAGATGGGTTTCCTGAATTAACAATATATCAGGTTTGAGTTTAGTCAATGTAGCTGTTAGTCGCTTTTGCTTAATTCTATTATTTAAGCCTCTGCAATTAACAGAAATAACTTTTAAAGAACTATCTTGAAGTCTCCCCATTGAACTGAATAAAAAAGCACTTGCTGTAGCAAAATCCACATTGTGGAGATAAATTAGCAAAGCACAGAAATTGGGCACTTATAGCAAACAATACCAAATAGTGAAGGAGGCAGCCAGCCTTATTCTTAAAAATAGTACCAAACAAATTTAGAACTCACATAGTTAAATATAGCCAGGGCAATATCCAAAGTAAAACATAGCAAATAGCAGTTGAAGCTCTCATAGCCAGGATGTAATTAGTAAGGACTAAACTTAACCACATTAAAGGTACAAAACTAGAACTTTTAATCTTAAGTAACCTTACCAAAGGAGCTGCGGTGGCTTACCAACTGTTCCAAATCTAATACAGAACCATTATCGATCCTAAATAGTAGCCAATTTGAGAGAAA
This sequence comes from Gekko japonicus, assembly GCF_001447785.1. Lineage (NCBI taxonomy): Eukaryota > Metazoa > Chordata > Lepidosauria > Squamata > Gekkonidae > Gekko > Gekko japonicus. Next base: position 57,401 of record NW_015176518.1, on the reverse strand, counting down.
CAAAAAAGAGCTGAAGAGCGTAATTATCCATTCTGTCACTCTTTGCTATTGTAACTATTGTATCAAAATCAAACCAATATTCTGCATGCTGCATTTAAACAAAGGAAGCAATAAAAATGGATCTACCGAAAGTTAGTACAACCTTTAACATTGCTAATAATACTACTATTGCATAACTCCCTGAATAAGTACATAAGAACATAAGAACATAAGAGATGCCAATGTTGGATCAGGCCAAAGGCCCATCCAGTCCAACACTCTGTGTCACACAGTGGCCAGAAATACCAGTGCCATCAGGAGGTCCAGCAGTGGGGCCAGGACATTAGAAGCCCTCCCCCTGTTGACCCCCCCCAAGCACCAAGACAGAGCATCACTTGCCCCAGAGCCCCTAGCTATACCTTGTGGCTAATAGCCACTGATGGACCTCTGCTCCATATGCTTATCTAATTCCCTTTTGAAGCCGTCCATGCTTGTAGCACCCACCACTTCCTGTGGCAGTGAATTCCATGTGTTAATCACTCTTTGGGTGAAGAAGTACTTCCTTTTATCCGTTCTAACCCGACCGCTCTGCAGTTTCATGGAGTGCCCTCGAGTTCTTGTATTGTGAGAAAGGGAGAAAAGTACCTCTTTCTTTACCTGCTCTTTCCCATGCATAATCTTATAAACCTCGATCATGTCACCCCTCAGTCGTCTTTTCTCCAAGCTAAAGAGCCCTAAGCGCTTTAACCTTTCCTCATAGGGAAAGTGTTCCAACCCTTTTATCATTCGAGTTGCCCTTTTCTGCACTTTCTCCAAAGCTATAATATCCTTTTTAAGGTGTGGTGCCCAGAACTGCACACAGTATTCCAAATGAGGTCTCACCATTGATTTATATAGGGGCATTATTATATTGGCTGATCTGTTTTCAATACCCTTCCTAATAATCCCCAGCATAGCATTGGCCTTCTTTATTGCAGTCACACACTGTCTCGACATTTTCAGTGAGTTATCCACTACAACTCCAAGATCTCTCTCTTGATCAGTCTCTGCCAGTTCAGACCCCATCAATGTGTATTTATATTTAGGATTTTTGGCTCCAATGTGCATCACCTTGCACTTGGCCACATTGAACCCCATTTGCCATGTTGACGCCCACTCGCCCATCCTTGACAGATCCCCTTGGAGTGCCTCACAATCCTCACTGGTTTTCACCACCCTGAACAACTTTGTATCATCCGCAAATTTAGCCACTTCACTGCTTACTCCCATCTCCAAATCATTAATGACTCCAAATCATAAAGTAGCACTATAACCTACAACCCCTCCCCCCAAAAAAAACCCAAGGAAAAACAGTAGTAAGCCTATTGTATCCTTATAGGCTGAACTTAAACTTGTCAAGAAACTCAGATGGACAATGTGTCATACAAATGCACCAGCAAAATTTGCAAAAAACCCCCCCAGAAACAAAAACAGAACCAAAACAAAAAAAGAAGAAAAAACTTCTACAGAACCGGCAAGAACCCCAACTCTTGCAGGAAGAGGGTATCTACCTCACTGCTGAGATGAAAACCCAAGAGGAGGCATCCAACTTTTACCCCCTTCCCCCCCATCTAGAAAACTTCTAAGAGGAATAAACCATAATAAACACTAAAGGAACCGTATACCCGGAACATCTGGAAGAAAAATCAAATTATAGTTCCAATGCCTGCAATGAAGAAAAAAAAGGCAGTTAGATTCCTTGTCAATCTGCGACTTTGTTCCATTTTGGGGGAGTAATTACTATTTACACAATTACTAATTACACAACTTCCTCTTGTGGGATCAGTTGTTGGTTCCAAGTTGAGAGACTGAAGGAGTAGATGGCCACTATCAATGTCCGAAGCTGTAAGGATAGATCCCTGGTGCGAGACAGTTATAGTACTGGACGGAGACCAGCGGAATCCGATGTTAGTGGAATCTCCATTGCTGCTTCTGCTGTACCTGCTGCCACCATATGTAATGCAGTCCCGATCTCATCCAAGCTCTCGGAGAGTGGTGATATCAAACTATGAATTTTCTCTAGGAGGTCAGCCTCAAAAGACAGTTATACTACTGGACGGAGACCAGTGGAATCTGATGTTAGCCTCATTTAATTTAGTAGTAATAAGCTTTAAAATCAGGGGTCATTTGGGGGGGGACGCGGGGGGACGCCATCCCCCCGGGTGAGGTGTGGGAGGGCGGGGCCTGGAGCTCCCTGCTAGTGCCCGCTGGAGGTCGCCGCCGGCTGTGGGGAGGACACACTTCCGGTGATGTCAGGGGGTGTGGCATATGCTAATGAGTTATGCTAATGAGTCCCCCTAGCTCTTTTTCTACGAAATGACCCCTGTTTAAAATTCACCTTTTATTAAGAGCTTCTGGAGCCAGATCCAATAGAACTAAAACTTGAATATATCTGAATAATTTTTAAAAAGTTAGTTCTGGCTACCTGTAAAATAGACTTTTTAGTGCGATCATCCAGAAATTCTGCTATAAGGTCCCAGGGACCCTTGAATTGCGGGTGGTTAGGTGATCCAAGCCAAAATGCTTTAAGAATAGTAGGAGCTGTCTTCTCCTCCAGATGTAAGGCTGTCGCCAACCAAGTGGATAAGAAAATGATGATATCCGTGTGTCACAATGCGGGGCTAGGCAGGGGCGAGGCAGTCGGGATACAGTCCGAGGTCAAGAGCCAGTTACACCAGTTAGCTGGAAAACAAGTCCAGATACACAAAGCAAGAGCGGGGTGGTCAACGTATAGTCCAAAGTCAGAAGCCAGGCAAGCAAACCAACTGGGAAACCAAGTTCAAGCACAAACCGTTAGAGTCGTCAGGAAACCAGAGTCCAAAAGAGTCAAGAGCCGGAGAGTCAAAAGTTTGGAGTGCAGAGTTGAAGCGTAGTCGTTCGAGCTGAGGTCAAGGAGCCAAGGAAATCCAGACAGGAACCAGGAGCTGGGATCACGAGCGAGGAGGTGCAGAACTTCGTCTGAAGAGACTAGTTGCTGGCACGATTTGTCGGCGTGAGGGTGTGGGTTAAATAGCCCATACACCTGCTGGCAATTAGTGCGCCTCAAGTGAGTCCCGGCTCCTGCTAATGCTCGGGGCTGAATGAGCGCCTGCCACGCATGCGTGCCTCTCGCCGCTGGGCTGCCATATCCCGTCGGCGTTGTTCTCTCAAGTGGGATACCGGTGGGGGTGAATCAGGAAGAGAACTGTCCAGGCGTGCTTCTGCCTCAGCTGTTGCTGGAGTAGCCTCTGGAATCTCAGCCCTGTCAGGTGCAGGAGTTTCTGGCATTGAGAGCTCATCCCCAGCAGCACTTAGTTCCTCTGCTGGGGCCGCTTGTTCGCACTCAGCGGGAGCCACTGCTCGTAATCAGCAGGAGCCGTGACACCGTGTTAGCTTCTTCCCCTTTGGGGATGCCTCTAAATCTCAAGCGGCGTTGGCGGAGAGCATTCTCGAGTTGTATAATTTTATCTCTAGCCCAAAGACTGTCGTGCTGCAGATGTTTGATTCTTCCTGGGCAAAGAGAGCCATCTCAATTGCTGCTTCTGCTGTACCTGCCACCTTATGGATTGCAGTCCCGATCTCATCCAAGCTCTCGGAGAGTGGTGATATCAAACTATGAATTTTCTCTAGGAGGCCAGCCTCAAAAGACCGAAAAGAATCCATTAGGTCTTGTTTTGTAATCCCCGGAGCTTTCCCGTCCTCTTTGGCAGCCATCTTGGATTCATCATCAGAGTTTTGTGGTGAAGAGGCCTTAGTGGTGTTTGCTGAAAAAAAAGGGCTTTAAAGATGTTTGCGTTCATCAGTGTTCAGGCAGCCACTTGGGTTAGGACTGTTTGTTTTTAATCTAATTGATCTTTTTATTCTTATTACTTTATTTTTTTAAGACTAAAATTCTGCCCTTTTTTACACCGTATTTCTGGTTTTAGAGTTTAAAATGCTTGTATAATTTTACACAAATAGTTTTACCATCTGGATATTTTAGACATTGTAATCTATTTATATGATAAATATTTGTAGGTATGGTTTTATATTGCTGGCTATGCGCTGTAATAAATTCAATTCATTCATTCATTCAAGATGTTTGCGTTGAAGTATTTGGTGCTGGTTTGTTTCCCCGAGACTTACCCATAGCCCTTGAAGGAAAAGAACAAATAAAGACGCAGGGAGGATGTAGGTAGCTGGAAGGGGAGAACAGAGAACCAAGTTAAGCATCCACTGCCATTACCCTTGATGCCACGCCCCCGTCCAGAGAGGATATCTGACAGATTGTCAAGGGCATATTGGATTGGTCTCATTCCAACAAATTTATATGTTGCCCTGTCTCAATTCCAGACCATACTTCACTAAGGCACTTATCTCCCGAGTGAGCCCCCCCACCCAGATAAAGAAGTGTCCATTGTAATTACCACTGTAGGAATTGTAGATCCAAACTGCATACCTGCCCACAAGTTCCGAGGACACTTCCACCAATCTAGCTGTTTCAGGATGGAGCGAGGTACAGACAGCCTCTTAAGGCTACAGTGTAACATAGGATTAAAAACCCTGATGAACCCATTTTGAATAAATCCCATCTTCAGTCTAGCATAAGGAACAATAAAAACTGAAGATGCCATCAGACCCAACAGCCACTGTATAATCAGGGTGGGTTGAAACCGGTTAGATTGACATCTGGACACCAATGATCTGATAACGGCCACCCTTTCCAGGGGTAGAAACATTCTAACCCTGTACCAAATCCAGTATCGCACCTATAAAGGGAGTCACTTGTTGTTGAACCAGGTGGGATTTCTTCCAGTTAATTTGAAGCCCCAGCTTCCCACATGTCTCAATCGCCAGGGAAACATGCACTTGTAACTGTCCAGCTGTCGGGGCCAGTGTTCCCTCTAAGCTGAGTTAGAGTGAGCTAGCTCACAGTTTTTTTAGCTTCCAGCTCACACATTTTTGTTTCAGCTCAGGAAGGATGGCTCCAGAGCAAACTAATTTATGCAGTAGCCAAATTGCTCGCTCACAACTTTACTGCCAGTAGCTCACAAAGTAGAATTTTTGCTGACAAGACTTCACAGCTTAGAGGGAACATTGGTCAGGGCTACAAATAACCAGTCATCTAGATAAGGATACACTGCAACCACCACTGCTAGGCATTTAGTAAATACCCTTGGAGCCATTGCCAAACCAAAGGGTAGGATGGTGTATTGATACATTCCATCCCCCACCACAAACCTCAGGAATTTTCTGTGGCAAGAATTTATGTGAATATGGAAATATGTGTCCTGGAGGTCCAGGACCAGAAACCAATCTCCTGTCTGGAGAAACTGCGCCACAGATGTCAGATGTGAAGGAAAGTATTAAGATCATGTAGATCTAAAATAGGATTGGAGCCTCCATCCTTTTTATTAGGAAAAAATGTGAATAAAACCCCAAATGTGACTGTGTAGCATTCACAACAGAAGCACTTTTGGCTAACAAAACTTTTAACAGAGCCAATAAAGCTGGATCAGGAGAGGAACACACCTGAGGAGGAAAATGCAAATTAGGAATGTCATTAAATTCCAAAAAGTAACCATCAGAAACAACAGATAACACCCAAGAGTCATTTGGGATCTTGCACCATTCAGCATAAAATTGGGGTAAAACCTCCCCCCAAACTGGCTGGGTAGCATTCAGCTCCAGTCAAAACGACTGCTTTTGTTGCTGCCCTTGTTCTCTAGCCTGATGTTGGCATGGAGGCTGAGAGGCTTTTGCTTTAGCAGAAGAGCAACACTGAGAAAATTGATGGCCATGGGCATAGGTACATTGCTGAGGATATGGAGACTGATATCAATTTGCATACGACTGCTGACCCTGACTATAACTCTGCTGGTATCGGGGTTGATATAACCAACTATGTGAAACTCCGAAAATGAGCTGCCTTCCAGAGACTCCCAAATCATATGAATGTTACACCAGTAAGAATTAACAACTAAAACTCTATTGAGAACAATACAACACTGTAGAAAATTAGAACATCAGTATCAATAAATTCACAAAAATAACAAGATTCCAGTTGCCAACAGACCAATTACGATATAGTTAAACAATCAAACTGTCAGATGGCAGAAACGCCCTAAACACTAGGGAACAATAACCTTCAAACTTGCAGTTACAACAACAATGCCGAGTAATTACATTCAGACATAACAATCACAATAAGAAGAAATAACAACAACGAGGAGTGATACATTCAGAGATGCCGGTAGCAGCGATACAAGGTCCCAGTATCATTCCCTTGTTTCTGTAAGAGTTCTTCCTCAGTCGCTATTACAGAGAAAATAATTCTGTATTGAATGAAACAATGAGGAAAACTTTTCAAGCCTCCCACAGGAGTAACCTTGATGATAACCTCCTGGTCTCCCGTCCGGGATAATACACTTACAAATTCATCAACAAGGAACAAATACTCCACAGTCAATGCAGCACGGCCTGCTAACAATTCTTACTGGTGTAACGTTCATATGATTTGGAGTCTCTGGAAGGCAGCCCATTTTTGGAGTTTCACATAGTTGGTTATAGCGGCTCTCTTACTCCGTCGTCCTTTGTTGTTTGTGGTATCGGGGTTGATAGCAAGGGTGATATCGCTGTGAACCTTGCTGTCTGGTTATTTTTTTTCATTTGTTCAAGAAAATCATTAGTTGACTCAGAAAACAAGGAATTGCCCTCAAACGGAAGGTCTTCAATACAGTTTTGGGTGTCTTGTGGCACCACCGTAGACCTCATCCATCCATGTCTACACGTAGCAATAAACAATGCAAGACCCCAACTGGAGGTTTCGGCTACCTGCTTACTGGCATGTAACTATTGTTTGTTCAGTTCTAAAGCCTCTGTGTGCAACACTCTAGCCAGGCAGCGCAGATCATCGGGTAGCTTGTTGATGAAGACTGAGCGCTTCTCATTAATAAACATTTGGTAGGCTGACATGATTGCCTGATAATTCGCAATCTTTAGATTGAGAGCAGTTGCTACATATGATTTTATGCTGAGGACATCAACCTTACATCCTTCCTTGTCCGCTGGGATGGTATGCTGACCAGCTTGATATTTGCCTTGCATCTCATAAGCAATGATGGAATGGGATATGTGAAGAGAAATTGACAGTTCTCAGGATGGCTCTTGTACAAGTTCTCTACCCTCCTTGAGGTTGCTAGTAGAGACAAAGGCTTTTTCCAAGCCTTTTTTAGTGATGAGTACTATCTCCTCAATAAGAGGAAAACATACTGACTGAGGATTGTCAGGATAGAGCTTTCCCCTCAATTTTCCCCTTCGGCTTTGCTTCCATTGTAGTAGCCTCCAGTTCCAGTCCCTGAGCTATCCTATCTGGTCAACAGACATCTTTAAATCCTCAGAAGGGGAGACCGGTTCTTGTTCCCCTACCGCAAGATCTGGGGAAGGCTTTGAAGGGGCTGACACGCTCACGTAGGACCTGTCGCCCTCCTCCCTTTCATCATAAGGAGGCTCCCTGTCAAGATGACAGTGAGGTGAATAAACATCCTAGTCCGGTCTCAGTTCTGACATCAGGGACTCTGATCTCCTGGAATGCCGTTCAGAATGATAAGCCTGGTGCTGTTGAGCTGAAACGTGTTATTGATCACCCCGGAAGGTGAGTGATGACAAGGTTTGTGTCTTGTCGACTAAATAGGTGAAACTGAAGTGTGCCTTCTCCTCCCTTCTGGTGTAGTTACAGACAACGTAACGAACGATCAGTGAGGGGGTGCATGACCCAACACTTCGGATCAGAATGGAAGGTGCTTCAGGACAGTCTCTCAGTTCCTCTCTTATAGGAGAGCGAGCAGCGACTGGTTCAACATGCTTTTTCTTCTCCTTATGTTTCTTAGAAAGAGGAGTTGAATTCAACTGTTCTGGAACCAAGGACTGAATTGCAGCACATTTTAAAGCCGAGACTGAGTGAGGCACTGATCTAGAGGAGGTGCCCTAGAACCCTGATTTGAAGAGGGTGGAGGCACACACAAAGAAGCCGGCTTCTCCTGGGCAGATGACAACGCTGCCGGGACATGAGAAGCAACTAATGCCTTTTCCCACAGAGCGGCCTTCAACCTTGCCGCACTGTCAACTCACATTTTTTGAGCGAATTTTTGACAGACGGGGCAACTCGTCACCCAAATACAAAAGACAAATTGAGTGATCATCAGTTTTTGTCATTTTTGTGCCACAATTGGCTCATTTTTAAAATAAAGACATACTGACAGAAAATAATGTCACCAAGAGCAATTCGAAGAACGTTCTTCTCAACCAGTAGCTAAAAGAGAACTGAGGGTGTGTGTGGAGCCCCTCTCCCAGATCACGTGACAGTTTGGGCGGGAAACAACTCATCGCTGTCTGGTTGGGAGGGGCTCCTCCCACTCTATTCCTATGCCATGAAGAATTTCTTCTGGTGGCTGGCCTGCAGCTGCGCAGATCCCATGCGGGACTGCACAGGACAATGACAATGAACCCTGCCTGATAAAGGAGACCAACAGTGACGCAGAAGAATCGAGGCTCTGGCTTAGTATTACAAAACTTACTATGTCTGAATAATGTGTGAGTAGTCATGCCAGCCTCTAGATGGGTGGGACCTGGTGATCAGCCGGAATTACAACTCATCTCCAGACTACAGAGATCAGTTCCCCTGGGGGTACAGCAGAAGCAATCATCTAGGTAAAGATCTAAAAAACACAAGGAGGTAAAGTGGGGATCTACTTACCGGCGAGAAACTTGGCCGCTGTACTGCAAGACAGTCCGTGTGATCTGCTTGATTCTGACTCATGCTCTGGATTTCTTGCAATCCTCAGCCTCACTCGGCAGGTTTCTCGAGCATGCTTTGTGAGATATTGTCCCTCTCTTTGCTGTGTCCTTACTGTATTTATACACACCAGTAACTAAGCAATGGAGTCTACAACAGGGTTCCAAACAACCAAAGTTATAAACCACAAGAAGGATTTCTTTTTCCAGTTTCCAATAAAGGCCTGTGTAAGGTGGGTGGAGAGAAGGAAACCTGTTCTTAAGGTGAACTAATATTTGTCAAGAATTAGGAGACCAGTGTGGTGATTTCCCCAGTAATGGAATTAACCATATTTAAAGTTTTACTTGGCCTATTCAAGCTTCACCTTTTTAACACCGGCCTGAAGAACGGAGAAATCTCAATCCAGCGACTTTCCCAAAACATGCCTGAAGTTCAGAACAAAAATATTAAAGAGGGACATGAGAGAGCTTTATGAAATTGTGCATGGAATGAATAAAGTGGCCGTGACTTCAATGGCCCAGGCAACCCTTGGAAGCAAAGTGTGGTCAGTGCTGGCTAGTATTTGGATGAGAGACCACCGAGCAATTCCAGGGATGCTATATAAAGGCAAACCGGGTGTGACGTCCTTGCTTATAGGGGAAACGGTTTTACCTTTAAACACTCTCTGTGTATATAAACTTGGTACTTTTCTGCTGTCACCAGGAATTAAAATTCCAATTCTCTCTCTTTTGGTAGTATGACCTAGAGTCTGGGCACTTCAGAGGACTATGTTGCCCTGAGGAAGTATTGTACTGATTTCTGGGATAAGTTTAGGATGAGGGTAGGAGGGGGTCAAGGGAGAGAGGAAGGGGAAGAGGGAGGGGAAGAGGAAGAGCAAGGGTGCAAGCAAGCAAGAGAGAGGAAGAGCAAGGGTGCAAGCAAGAGAGAGAGAGAGAGAGATATGTGAGCTATTAGGGCTGCTGTACCCTACCTGGCTCATCTTGGCCTCCTCTCTTGGCACACCTCCTGGTAGTCCGTCCCCAAAAATATGCTGACTGGTACTGGGGTTGAAGGTCCACAGGAGTGGGCAATGTTGAATCCAGGAGTCATTTCCTGCAGGAGCGCACAGGTGCGGAGCTCCGGCAGTAAAGAGCCCAGGGGGTGGGCACATGCAACAAGCCCCACCCCCTGCTCCCAGCAGCCCTCAGTCAGAGCAAGAAGCAGCCAGGTAAGTTGCAGAGCCCCCCCCCCGGGCCCTGATCCAAAACAGTCCAGTGGCACCTTTAAGACCAAGTTTTATTCAGGTACAAGCTCTCTCTCCTCTGCGAGGACAGATCTGCACGGTTCCCCCCCACCCAATAGCTAGCAATCCAAAACAGTCCAGTGGACCCTGAGTGGTGGGTGTTGCCATCTGACACACTTCCGGTGATGTCAGGGGGTGTTGCATATGCAAATAAGTTATGCTAATGAGTTATGCTAATGAGCTCCTGCACCTCTTTTTCTATGAAATGGCCCCTGGTTGAATCTAATGGGAAACTAGTTTGAACAATGGCACCTAATGTTATTATGTCTTGTGCTGGCCAGAGGCATTGTTCTCTTGTTGTTTTCTGGCTGCAATTTCGACTAGGTGATGTATTAGATGGGGGAAAACATGTTGCCTACGTGTACTGAGGGAGACTCTTCATGGAGCTTCGGTCCCCTGTCTTCTGGCATGGCATGGCAGTTGCCTGGCTGCTCAATGCTGTATATGGCTAGGGAGCTGGTTCACCTTTCCTGCAAGTAAGGGGGTTGGTGACATACAGGATCCATGGGCACTGCATTTCACAGGAAGGCTTCCTTCTTCTGAGCGTGTGTCTGTAGCTGGAATCTTTTGGAGTCACCTTATAGTTCAGTCCCTTTTGCTCACAACTAGCACAGGTCAGGTTTTTCATAACTTATGAGTTAACAAAAGCACAATAGGGGCCTCGTAGGGCAACACCTTGCCATGGATAAATGGACCCAGCTTTTTCATGCAGCCAAAAGTAATAACTGTATAGAAAAATTGCTTTCTGCTTTCTATATCCACATGCCTTCTCCTGTGATTACATTATGATAACATGCTGTGTCTTATTTCCTGTTGCAAGCCAAATGGTGAGGCCACATGGCCTCAATAGCCATGCCATAAACCCACATTCTTTCACACCTTCATGCCAAAAGCCAGACCTCATGGCTCCACTTCCTGGCCCACATGTGACAAGTCACGTACACAATGAAGTAGCTGGAGTTTGGGGTCACATGACTGCAGGCGGGGTCTCCAAACTCCTAGCCAATCTATACACACACCTTATGTGCAGCTATGGCAACCTGAAATTGGCCACACACCCCTGCTGCTCGTGATTGGCCGAATGGCCATGGCTAATCATGATTAGATTGGGGTATAATTGTTTGATCCCTATGGGATCAAGGTGGGAAAGGGCCCCGTTGGGGTTCATGGCACCTCTTTCTCCGCTCTCCCTGTTCCCAGTAAGTGCTGGTGTGGGGTGGCCACGGGGCCTTAATGGGGGGCCATGGGGAGTGGCGGGGGCTTGATTGGGGGGTGGGAGAGCCTCCCTCTCCCATCTCTTTGCCCTCTTTCTTTCTTTCCCTCCTTCTTTCCTTCCTTTTTTCTTTCTTTCCTTCCTTTCCTTTTCTCTCTCTCTTTCTTTCA
>NW_015176518.1:42569-45325 GCF_001447785.1 Gekko japonicus | reverse complement strand
CTCTCGGTTCACAGGATTATTCAAAATGATTTGTGATCTGTGTGCTAAAACTGTTTCCTGTTTGAGAAAGAAAATCAAAGATTGTTGTATTACTTATTCTCACGTGTTTTTTTTAAAAATAGCATTTTTAAGTTTTCTGCTTTTCATTTTTCTTACAATTTATCTGGTTTTGAAAATTGGTTAGCAGTGTGTGTGGGGGTGCAAGTAGTTAGCCTTGCCTAGTGTGCAAAAAAGCCTGGCACTGGCCCTGCTGAGGAGGGTGGCATTTGGGGAGGGGAGGGGAGGGATTTCAGTGGGGTCTAATGCCATGGAGTCCACCTTCTAAAGCTGCCATTTTCTCCAGGGGAGCTGATCTCTGTCACCTGGAGATCAATTGTAATCCCAGGAGATCTCCAGCTAGCACCACAAATCTGACTTCAAAAATCACAAAACTGAGAAACCTATAGGAGAACATTCCAGTCTTCCAAGACATTCAGTGGGGGACCTCAAAGTAGTTGTTTTATTGCAAAGGAACTTCAAAAACAGACTACAATGGGAGATTGCTGAGTTACAAGTTATCACAACACTCAGGACAACAGAACCCCCAGAACTTAATAGAGATATTGGTTTTCTATCTCACCACACATGCTGACATTATCCAGTTCTCACATCTGTTTGTAAACTCCTTTATTATGCTGTATGCTAATTTGCTCTACACTAATCTGCTGCTATTAATGGGTCTTACGAATTGCCTTCATCCAGTTTTAGCTATATTTACTGCTCAGTTACTTATGCATGTTGACTTTAATTGGCCATTCCTGGCAACACCCTCTTCACCCTCTACTTTATATGTAACGGTTGGTGACTTCTGTTTCAGTGTATCTGAAGAAGCTTGTGAGCACACAAAAGCTGATACCCAGAATAAAACTTTGTTGGTTTTAAAGGTGCCATTGGATTCAAACTTTGCTCTGCTGCTTGAGACCAACATGGCTACCCACCTCAGTATACCATAGAGTTTGCTCTCTAAAGTTGCCAATTTCCCCCAGCATAGCTGATTTCTGTAGTCTGGAAATGAACTGTAATTCTGGGAGAACTCCAGTCCCCACCTGGAGGTTGGCAACCCTTTAAGGAGGATCCGTGAACACCTTGCCTTTGCTTTTCCCAAAAAGTATATCAGTATATCGCAACGTGTTTAAAGCATATATTTTGATTTAAACATATATTAGATTGCAAAATATGAAAGTATATCAAGGTGTTCAAAGCATTTGTCAGAAGACCTTTTTATGTGTCTTGTATATATATGTGTGTGTATATAAAAAGGTAAAGGTCTGTCTATATAGCAGCATGTTAAAAATACATGGACACATTAAAAGTATTATATTTTACAAAATATGGAACGCTTCACGAATTTGCGTGTCATCCTTGCGCAGGGGCCATGCTAATCTTCTCTGTATCGTTCCAATTTTAGTATATGTGCTGCCGAAGCGAGCACAAATTATTCTGCCTCACTCTGAGTATATAAACCCTTAAAAGATATCAGAAAAGTAAGTTAGGGTGACTGTTTAAAATTTTGTTCTCTTTCAAATTGTTTTTAGTGTCATTAAGGGTCAGAGACAATCGTGACTGGGTATTTTTTCATTTCATTTATTGTAATTTCGAAGGGAAATTTGTGAAATTTTGGAAAGTGGACAAGGGGAATTGTTTTGCGGTGCATGATGGGAAGGGATTGCAGATCTGCATCTAGACTTGGAGGAGGAGCTTTAAGACAGAAAGAATTCTCGCCTTCATGCCGTCTCTTTCCAAATTGTGTTTAAAATGCATAATGGTTATTAATTTTTCGTGTTTAACTGGATTTAGCAGGAGACGCAGAAAGATGGCAGCAATACAAGCAAAGCCAAACTGATTGATCAAGAGGATGAATCAAAGTCCAGAAGCACCTTAAAGACTCACAGTTTTTATTCCAGCGGGAGCTTTCGGGATTCTCACTCACAAAAGCTCACGCTGCAAGTGTGCATGCACACGAAAGCTCATACCTTGAATAAACCTTTGTTGGTCTTAAAGGTGCCACTGGATTCTAAATCTGCAATAAAAATTGTGAGTCTTTAAGGCAGAATATCAACAGGTGTAGACAGAGGCAGAAGTAGAGGAGAGTGAAAATCAACAGCTGCATCGGTTGGATTTTTCTTTCCCCCCCCTTAAAGAGACACACACAAAAAGCTTAATTGAAAAATTATTTTGCTACATTTCCTCTAAAGGCGGTGGTTTTAGGGAGGAGCTTTTTTAAAAAAACCACCCCTCCTTCCCCTAAAGATTAAATAGGAACCGGAAGTATGCACTTAGTGCTGGGTTGGCTCCGTGCCACGGGGGCCTAAAGTGAATGCTGAACTTGATATCATGATGGTCACTGTTCTCAGTTAGTGGATCCTTTTCGCCTGCCGTTCGGTTTTCCTGCGCTCCTCCGCTGACGTCATCAAAGCGCCCGGGGGAAGGGGAAGAGGGGCGGGCGGAGGAGGGCGAAGAAAATGGCGGCGGCCGGGACGGACGCGAAGGGGGACTGAGAAGAGGCAGGAAGGAGGACGAGGCGACCCCGGTCCGCCTTCCCTCTCGCCCTTGGGCGGGGGGAGAGAAAGGTTTTCAACCCCCCCCCCCGCCGCCTGGTTGCCATAGTCCCCACTCTCTTAGCCTGCGTCTTTTTAACCCCCCCCCCCAAACGGGGGCAGGGCGCGCGACCCCTTTCCTCCCCCCCTCCCGCCCTTCTAAGGTAAAGGGAAGAGTTC